>NC_080034.1:53920436-54220436 GCF_030020395.1 Manis pentadactyla
ACAGTGGGTAAAAAGATGAGTTATACCCTTGGCCAGGTCATACCTGCGTGTGAGGTAATGATGACCGATCATGCTTCTAAATGTGATGGTTCTAGAACTTGAGTCTACTGCCTCAAGAGAACTAAAAGAAGTTAGCAACCTGGAATGACATCCAAATTCTTCATTTTAAAAACAGCTTGTCCTGAAGCTTTTTGCCCACCAATGTCTTCCTTCCCCAGCATTTCCTCTAATCCTAGACCATGGAAACAAATTCAATTTCAGAAAGATAACTTTGGAAACTCACATTCCACTGTAGATCCTGGGGAAGAATCTGCACAATGTACGGTCAATTTAGGCAGCTGTTCAAAGGGAAAGTCCCAAGCCAGTGGCTCTCCACTTCTGCTGCACATTTTAAACACCTGAGAGCTATCAACAGTCTGATATTTGCCCCCCTCCATCCACCCTCCCATCAATTAAATCAGACTCTGATAGATACAAGCTCTGTGCACTTGAAAAATAACCTCTCAAACCTTTCCTCATCAGAAAGATGGCGGCGGGGGATGATGCCTATTTTACGGGATTGCTGAGAGGATTACATGAATAGGAAACAGAACTTGACATTAGCACCCTGATCAGCTTCCCTCCCTGAGCACACCCAGGGCTGTCTTAGGACAGAAAGTACAAAGCAGGCATTGGGAGATCTAGCCCATCAGCTCCTAAGGAGTGGTATGGATCCTCATGAGCATCACTTGGGAACTTGCTAGGAACCCAAATCTTCCAAACTCATCTCTGGTCTACTGATTCAGAAACTCTGGAGAGTGGGTCCAGCAGTTAGTGTTTTAATAAACCTTACAGATGATTCGGATTCATGCTAACTTCAAGATCCAGAATCTAGATATTCCTTTCTTTATATGCTGGTGAATTCTAGAATTGCCAGATGCACTTTTCCCCACACTTTAGCCAGGTTTGTCCCTTTAACTGATCGATTCTCCCACTCCATGGACACCCCAGGCTTTATACTCTCACCATGCAGTTCAAGACCACCCCTGGTACCAGCACCTCCCACCAGTTCAGCAACAGCTGTTGGTTTGTCTGAGCACAGGTTGGATTCCAGGATTCACTGTCAAGGAAGCTTAGGGATGGAAGAAACACAGAGATGGAGTCTTCTCTTCCGACAGATCCAGGGACATATTTGGGGGAAGAAATTACTTTCCTGTTTTACTTTGTAAATGGCTACTGTGTTTACAAACACTGACTCTGGTAATTCTCTTTGCACAACAGATGAGGCCTCTTGGGATAAAGCTGTCTGCCCTGGGAAATAGAGGCACAGAAGAAGTTTCTCCATTAAGACACATGGGTATTTGCATGCATGTGGATGTGTCTGGGGCCAGTGCAGGAGCTTAGTAGGATTTGAGAAGAGAGAAAGGCAAGACTGAATGCCTGTCTGTAATAAACACATTCTCCACCTCACAGTTCTACTTAAAGGTCTGGTTTGGAAGTTTTACACCAAGAAGGGTTAGATCAGGAATGTGTTGCTATGGAAATTCCCAGCCTAAAGTGCTGGATTCTGTCTGTGTGCTCATTTCTGAAGCGCCCAAGAGAAGGGGCCTCTCCTAGCTGTGGTTCAGTGCCCGTGAAGATGATTCCCAACCAGAGGGAGGTTCTCCTTCCCTCGGCTGCCAGACAGGGCATGTTAAGCTCTCATGAACCCCACAGGGGAACTACCCTCCTGTTTGGCTAGACGCAGGTATCTGGCAAGTGTGAATGTTGGCTTTGGAAGAATGTGACTAGAGTTTCACAGGAATCAGTGTCCTTGCCTGATAGGCTCTCAACCTTATAAACTGCTTCTTGCTTTTCCCTAAACTACATTCACTGTCTTACTCGGTGTATTTTATTGATGATCCCCACATATATGAAGGGATTCCAGGATTTGGAGGACCATCCTTTATTCAGTGGCTGCAAGTATGCTCAGAATCACTTTTTAAACATGAAATCACCCCCTTGACTGCTCTTCATTTCATGGCATCTTACCCGGGCAAATTTGGCAGCAGTAACTACAGGTCGTTCAAATGAATGAAGTCTCTGCAAACTGAGTGTCTGAGTGTATAGAGGTTTCTCTCTGCCAGGCAGCCTGGTATATCTCACCTGCTGCCAGCAGCTCAGCCAGAGCTATCTCTGATTGGTACATTTTATTTTATTTGTGTATTTTTTATTTATTTTTTTAAGAATATATTTTTATTTTTTTATTTTGGTATCATTAAAATACACTCACATGAACATTGTGGTTACTAGATTCCTGCCATTATCAAGTCCCCACCACATACCCCATAACTGTAGTAATGTCCATCAGTGTAGTAAGATGCTGTAGAATCACTACTTGTCTTCTCTGTGCTATACTGCCTTCCCTGTGCACCCCCACTACATTATGTGTGCTAATCATGATGCCCCTTTTTCCCATTATCCCTGCCTTCCCACCCATCATCCCCAGCTCCTTTCCCTTTGGTAACTGTTAGTCTTTTCTTAGGTTCTGTGAGTCTGCTGCTGTTTTGTTCCTTCAGTTTTTCTTTGTTCTTATACTCTACAGATGAGTGAAATCATTTCATACTTGTCTTTCTACACCTGGATTATTTCACTGAGCATAATATCCTCTAGCTCCATCCATGTTGTTGCAAATGGTAGGATTTGTTTACTTCTTATGGCTGAATAATTCTCCATTGTGTATATGTATGACATCTTTATCCATTCATCTACCCATGGACACTTAGGTTGTTTCCATTTCTTGGCTATTGTAAATAGTGCTGCGATAAACGTAGGGGTGCATCTGTCTTTTTCAAACTGGGCTGCTGCCTTCTTAGGGTAAATTCCTAGGAGTGGAATTTCTGGGTCAAATGGTATTTCTATTTTGAGCTTTTTGAGGAACCTCCATACTGCTTTCCACAATGGTTGAACTAGTTTACATACCCACCAGTAGTGTAAGAGGGTTCCCCTTTCTCCACAACCTCGCCAACATTTGTTATGGTTTATCTTTTGGATGTTGGCCATCCTAACTGGTGTGAGGTGATATGTCATTGTGGTTTTAATTTGCATTTCTTTGATGATCAGCAATTGGAGCATCTTTTCATGTGCCATCTCAATTTCTTCTTTAGAGAACTGTCTGTTCAGATCCTCTGCCCATTTTTTAATCAGGTTATTTGCTATTTGTTTGTTGAGGTGCATAAGCTCTTCGTATATTTTGGATGTCAATGCCTTATTGTATATGTCATTTTTGAATATATTCTCCTATACTATAGGATGCCCTTTTGTTCTACTGATGGTATCCTTTGCTGTACAGAAGTTTTTAGTTTGACATAGTCCCTCCCACTTGTTGATTTTTGCTTTTGTTTCTCTTGCCTGAAGAGATACATTCATAAAGAAGTTGCTCATGTTTATAGTCAAGAGAGTTTTGCCTATAATTTCTTCTAAGAGTTTTATGGTTTCATGACTTACATTCAGGTCTTTGGTCCATTTTGAGTTTACTTTTGTGTATGGAGTTAGACAGTAATCCAGTTTCATTCTCTTACATGTAGGTGTCCAGTTTTGCCAACACCAGCTGTTGAGGATGGTGTCATTTCCCCACTGTATATCCATGGCTCCTTTATCATATATTAATTGACCACATATGTTTGGGTAAATATCTGGACTCTCTATTCTCTTCCACTGGTCTATGGGTCTTTTCTTGTGCCAGTACCAAATTATCTTGATTACTGTGGCTTTGTAGTAGAGCTTGAAGTTGGGAAGCAAGATCCCCCCTGCTTTATTCTTCCTTCTCAGGATTGCTTTGGCTATTCGGGGTCTTTTGTGGTTCCATATGAATTTTAGAATTATTTGTTCCAGTTTGTTGAAGAATGCTGTAAGTATTTGATAGGGATTACATTGAATTTGTAGATGGCTTTAGGCAGTATGGCCATTTTAACAATATTAATTTTTCCTACCCATGAGCATGGGATGAATTTCCACTTATTAGTAGTCTGTTTAATTTCTATTAGCAGTGTCTTGTAGTTTTCAGGACATAGGTCTTTCATATCTTTGGTTAGGTTTATTCCTAGGTGTCTTATTCTTTTTGATGCAATTGTGAATGGAATTGTTTTCTGATTTCTCTTTCTGCTAGTTCATAATTAATGCATAGGAAAGCAAAAGATTTCTGTGTATTAATTTTGTATCCTGCAACTTTGCTGAATTCAGATATTAGTTCTAGTAGTTTTGGAGTGGATTCTTTAGGGTTTTTTATGTATAGTATCATGTCATCTGCCAACAGTGACAGTTTGACTTCTTCCTTACCAATCTGGATGGATGCCTTTTATTTCTTTGTGTCGTCTGATTGCCGTGGCTAGGACCTCCAGAACTATGTTGAATAAAAGTGGGGAGAGTGGGCATCCTTGTCTTGCTCCCAATCTTAGAGGAAAAGCTTTCAGCTTCTCGCTGTTAAGTATGATGTTGGCTGTGGGTTTGTCATATATGGCCTTTATTATGTTGAGGTACTTGCCCTCTATAACCATTTTGTTGAGAGTTTTTATCATGAATGGATGTTGAATTTTGTCAAATGCTTTTTCAGCATCTATGGAAGTGACCATGTGATTTTTGTCCTTTCTGTTGATGTGGTGGATGATGTTGACAGATTTTCGAATGTTAAACCATCCTTGCATTACTGGGATGAATCCCACTTGATCATGGTGTATGATCCTTTTGATGTATTTTTGAATTCGGTTTGCTAATATTTTGTTGAGTATTTTTTTGCATCTATGTTCGTCAGGGATAGTAATTTTCTTTTTTTGTGGTGTCTTTGCCTGATTTTTGTGTTAGAGTGATGTTGGCCTCATAGAATGAGTTTGGGAGTTTTCCCTCCTCTTCTATTTTTTGGGAAACTTTAAGGATAATGGGTATTATGTCTTCTCTATATGTCTGATAAAATTCATCAGTAAATCCATCTGGCTGTTGGTTTTGTTCTTGGGTAGTTTTTTGATTACTGATTCAATTTTGTTGCTGGTAATTGGTCTGTTTAGATTTTCTGTTTCTTCCTTTGTCAGTCTTAGAAGGTTGTATTTTCCTAGGAAGTTGTCCATTTCTTCTAGGTTATCCAGTTTCTTAGCATATAGATTTTCATAGTATTCTCTAATAATGCTCTGTATTTCTGTGGTGTCCATCGTGATTTTTCCTTTCTCATTTCTAATTCTGTTTATTTGTGCAGATTCCATTTTTTCTTAATTAAGTCTGGCTAGGTGTTTATCTATTTTGTTTATCTATATTTTCTCAAAGAACCAGCTCTTGGTTTCCTTAATTTTTTCTATTGTTTTATTCTTCTCAATTTTATTAATTTCTTCTATGATCTTTATTATGTCCCTCCTTCTTCTGACTTTGGGCTTCATTTGTTCTTCTTTTTCCAGTTTCAATAACTGTGACTTTAGACTACTCATTTGGGATTGTTCTCCAGGTTCTTCCCTAGAGCACCCAGAGGAAGCACAGTCCTTTGACACACTTTGATTTTGGACCTCTAGGCTCCAGCACTGTGAAACAGTAATTTTCTGTCTTAAGCCACCCAGCTTTTGGTAATCTGTTGCAACAGCCACAGGAAACCTCTACAGGTACCTAAGACACCTAACCCCCATCGTCTTGCATAATAAGTAGCTAATGTTTATGGAGTGCTTACAAAGTGCCGGGTATTGTGTTAAGTCCTTTCCATGCTTCCACATCTCAGCCCTCTGTCCTCTCGCACAGCCATCCCAGACTTGCTCTACCATGTTCATCACCAGCTGCAGGACCCACTTGCTGACCACAGCCCTCTCCCCTTTAGCTGTCTCGTGTGCTCCCTCCCACCCCAAATGACCTTTGATCTCTAGGCCAGCAGACCTCACACTGGGCTACATGGATCCTTGGGAGTGTGCAGGGACTTTCCAAGGGGTAAATGGGCATGGTGGTTTTAGGGAAACTGTATTTTAGATCCTGAGCTTCCATGAGAACATAACTTGTGTCGTTCAACTGTGGCCACAATAATGCTGCAGGACAAACCACCCCAAACATAGTGACTTAAACCGATTTTTTGTTCTCATGGCAACTGTGAGTTGAGGTATTCCTATTGAGGCTGCAGGTCAGCAGTTTGCTGAGCCAGTGCTGGTTCCATGCTGTGTGATCAGTGCTGTCACACAGCACCCTGCACTCAGAAGTGCCCTGCACTTGGGCTTTAATGCTCTGAGATGGTCCTGGTGTTTGGGAATGAAGTCTGATGGTACCATGGCACATGCACCAGGGCCCTTGAGCCTCAGTTCACACACAGTACTGCCTTCCCCAACTCCCTGCCCTCCAGCATAGTCACTTAGCCTTCAGCTCCCCATCCCTGTCCAGCAACTGCTGCTGACCTCTGCCCCCACTCTGGGGGCCTGGACAGGGTCCAGGTCCCAGAATGGAGGTTGGTACCCTTTAGAGTTTGCCTCCCCACCGTGGGTTGAGGTGGTGAGTCATAGGAAAGATGAAATCAGTCCTGATGCCCCACATTTTCATTTTTCAATGAGCCCTGCAACTATGCAGCGGGCCCTGGCTGGACCAGCTTAATTCTGTACCTTATTTGGAGCCCCATTGGAGGGCAGCAGCCACTTGGTGCATAGTTTTCTCATGCAAACCAAACTGCACAAGTACTTTTCAGGTCTCTGCTCACGTATGTGCGCTGCAGGCAGTAAGCCAAGCCCAAGGCCATGAGTGGAAAAGCACACTCCACCCCCCCAGGGCCCTGGTGAGGACAGGGATGCCTGCCTGTATCATGGGGTGAGAGAATTAGCACTTGCTTCTAAAATGAAGGCATTCAGAATGGTGCCCCTGCATCACACTGCCCTTCTTTCCACACCCACCTTTCACAAGCATCCTTCTGCCACTTTACCAAAGAAGGGCATGGGGTAGGCGGTGTTCATCAGTGACGCTTCAGTGTAATGATCATGCAGTCCAGGTGAACTTTCCCAGCTTACTCTTCAGAGGAAACATTTTAAAATCAAAATAAGACTTACGTAAATATTTCAATTTATGTAAATATTTTTGTTGTGAGAAAATATTATAGGATCAATAATAAAAGTCTTTCTAGCACAAGAATCTAAAATGGGAAAAAATTCTTTGGGGAGAATGAAATGAATATTCGAAAAGGGATAAAAGAAAAGTTGAAAAAAATCCCTTTGTTAAAGAGCACCTATGCTGGCAGCTATCAAGGCAGTGTGGCATTTAAATTGGATGCATTTATATCAGAAATATAACTACTTTATTTTAAGCTATAAATATTTACAATATACTATACATTCTTTGCCACTATTTAAATTTAAGGTGACAAATTTTGGTTGTTAACTTAAAACTGTTAGAGCAGATACCTGGTTTCTCAAAAACCCCCCTAGAAGGTAAACATTCAAAAATTTGTGAAAGTCCACTCTTCTAGGGCAGGGAGCCTTACACCCACACTGAGCCTACCCCTCCCTGGGACTTACTTTCATCCCCACTCTTGGAGCCCCATAGAGAATCACTTAAACTACTCACATGATCTCCCTGGATTCATTTGTATCCCTATCTCTCCAACCTACTTTGCTGGTGGAAAGTAAACTTGGATTGATTCCACAGTTCAGTTTGTTTGTTCCTAATCCTAGGCAGCTGAGCCCTGCGATAGAAAAGCTCTATAGCCATGGTGTTTGTATTCATCAGGGTTCTGCAGAGAAACAGAACCAACAGGAGACATGTATTTATATATGAAGAGACTTACTGTAAGGCAGAGACTCATGTTATTATGGAGGCTGAGAGTCCCTACTATCTACTGTCTGCAAGCTGCAGACCCAGGAAAGCTGGCTGTGTAGTCTGAAGACCTGAGAGCTGGAGAGCCAATGATGTAGACTCCAGTCCAGGACTGAAGGCCCAGGACCAGGAGCTCTGAGGGCCAGAGATGACGGATGTCCCAGCTCGTGCAATCACACAGCTAATTCTACCTCCCTCCACCTTCTTGCTTTTTCGTTTTATTCAGGCCCTCAGCGGATTGGATGATCCCCACTCACGTTGGGAGGGCAATCTACTGAGTCCACCACTAATCTCTCCTGGAAACAGCCTTCCTTACAGACACATCCAGAAATTCTGTGTAACTAACCACCTACCTGAGCATCCCAAAGTACCATCAAGTTGACACATAAAATTAACCATCACAGTGTCTATCTGATGTCACAGCAAATGATTCATTGTCTACCTCGGAAGGATTGGACAACCTCCTACTTGTCAGAATGTTTCCTCATTCTCATTAATGTTAATTCCAAACCTTAAGTTCTCATCTACCAACTATCCCACCTTCCACATTCTCAGGAGATAAACTTGCCTCCCACTTGGGTAGATTGAGGCCACAGAGCCTAAACACCGATTTTCTGCCCCTCTCCATACTCAGGAGGATTGGGGTGCTGCTCCCCCTAGTCTGAACCAATCCCTCCATCCTTGAACGCGTCTACCCCCGTTGTAGAGCTTTGCTGTACAACGTTGCATGGGCAGCACCCTATCTTCAAACTCTCATGGCTCGGTGACACTGCTTTCTTTTGATGTTCACGCCATTGTGACACACCGCCAAGCACTCCTCCTTGTCTCCCAGCCACCACCTGAAAACCCCTGCACCATTCCTGCTGCCATTCTTTTAAGGCATCAATTCCTGGCTCACTGGTATCCTTTCCACTCTGTCCTGTCCCACTTTGACAAGTTCACCATCTTTATGAGTGTCTCAGCCCGTACCTATCCATCAGACGCTTGATCTTCTCTATGAAGCGATCTTTTCCTCCTTCCATGCCAGCCACCTACTCCCAAGATAACATCCTAGACCTTGTTTTCACCAGTAGTTGCCACAAAAATATCTGTTATTTTTTTCTATGACTTCTCCCCTAATGCATTTGGAAACTGACATTTGGGCTTCTTGTATATTTATTTATGTGGGTTTTTTTCCATAGAAACCCCTCCATGTACACACAGATCAGAGCTTTCCTACGCCCAGTTAATTTTTTTTTGCCCAGTTAAATTTTTTAATGAACCCTTATGCAGTGCTTACTATATGCCAAGCACACTCTGGAGTGTTTTAAAAATAAGACTCACTTATCATTATAACAACCCTTTGGTGGTAGGTGTAAGTTTTATCCCCATTTTCCAGATAAAAAAGTAACACAGAGAGAGGTTAAATAACTTGTTTGAAGTCACACAGCTAGCAAATGGCAGAGCTCTTTGTTCAAACCCAGGCGATTTGGCCTCTGAAGCTGTTTGCCAGGCTAAGCTCACATGAAAGGGGGATATTAAATCAACCAAACAAAAAACAGAAACAACAATAGTCTTGAAGATTTGAGCATATACTAAGTTTAAAGCACTGTCTAAACCTTTAAGAAATGCAGGAACTCAATAATGCGTATTCTCTGTTCTCAAAGAGCTCACAATAGAGAAGAGAGAGGACAGACATATCCAACAGCTTATTGACTCCAAGGTAGAGTGACTTTAGGTAAAACACAGTACAGGTAACATGCTTAGACCACACAGGGAACATGGGATAGAATTATGATAAAAATTTCCAAAAAGCATCTAGTTGTCTCTATCCAAGGTGTGATGAAGGCCAAAGAAACACTTTGTTCACAGCCGACTTAGACGCTGAGCCTGGCCTAATTGGTCTTGTGGTCTTGGTCAGGCCCCTTCCTGCCTAGGGCCTGGAATTCAGCGTTTGCCGTGAAGGTCCGGACTAGGAGAGTCTACAAGGCTCCCTCCAGCTCTGACGGTCGGCAGGTCCACGGTGTGCTGTTCTCATTTCTGAGCCTCACTTGCTCATCTCATGAGCCTAAAGATTGAGCTTCTGCCCTTCTAGCTGTATTTTTTTTCAATTGAGAACCCCTTCCATGTAGATATACATAACGGTAATCCATAATTGCTAATGCCTGCATAGTAATATATTGTATGTACCCTAGTTTATTGACACAGTCCTGTTTTATTCACAGTTAGATTGCTTCTGAATTTGCTGCCATGCCTCCATATCATTATGCTTTATTCAATTATTTCCTAAGAAAAAAATTCCCAGAAGTTACTTTTCTAGGTCAAAGGGAGAGCACAGTTTTAACGATTTTGGTACATATTGTCAAATTTCATCCAGAGAGGTTGCCCCAATATACATTTTCACTAGGAACTTATGAGAATCCCTTTTCCCCATAACTTCAACTTCATTATCTTAAAAATAATGAAAAAAGTTTCCATTTTAACAAAATAGTTTTATCATTTTTATTTGTATTTCCTTAGTTATTAATGATATTATTAATTTTTCAAAGATCATACTTCTTCATTAGTGAATTGGCTATTGTCACCATTGCCCATTTTTCTGTTGGTCCCGCCCATGTTTTCCTTACTGGTTTACATATCAATATATACTTGTTTTACATTTATAGCTGTTATATTTTATAGCTATTTTAAGCTACAACCCATTACTTATTACATATGTTGCAAATATTTTCTCCCTTTGCCATTTGCTTTTTACCATTACTATGGTTCTTTAGTTGAACAGAATTGGTTCATTTTTATCTAGACCAGGAGTAGGCAAACTTTTTCTGTAAAGGACCAGATAGTAAATCCTTTCAGCTTTGCAGGCCATACAGTCTCCATCACAAGTAGTCAGCTCTACTGCTGCGGCATGAAAGCAGCCACTGGCAATACATAAACAAATGGATGAGGCTGAGTTTCAATCAACTTTATTTACAAAAAAGATAGTGGGCCAGGTTGGCCTCAGGATGTGGTTTGCCAGTCCCTAATCTTAAATAACCTATTCATCTGTCTCCTTATTTTTCCAACTAAGGTTCTGGCATTTTGCCCTTATAAATTAAACCATATCTTCTCCTAATTAAGACCCATTCCCTGAGGGAGTCCTTGAAGAGTGGGAGGCACAAGCCTGTAACCCTAGACTTGTCCTTCTTTCCAAGGACAGTCCCCTATCTCTGTCATTTGATAAGTGCTGCTTTAGAAAATAAAACACTGCCATGGTTCTAGGCATTTATCACTCTATGAAATAAAAATGTAAGAGCATCTCTGGGTCTGTATTTCTTTTGAGTCTTTCTAAAACCTATTTTAGAAAAGAGTACTTCCCATATTTCCAAGGAAAAATGATGGCTCTGTCTAAAGTATCTGAGTTTCCATAAATCCATTGTTTCACTTAATCATAGGAGGCATTTGCCATCATTTGATAGGTTAGGTTTGTGAAGTTGGCTTTTTAGAGTTGTATATTTTCTCTTTGCTTCTTGTAATTAGGAAGTTTGCCAACAGGTAAGATATGGGGATTTGGTAATGGCCTATGATCTGAATCATTTGATTTCCTCTAAATAAATTTTAATGAGGGAAAGAGAGCATCATAGTTTCCCTCTTAATTATACCATTCATTTTATGTTACAATAATAATTTACTAAAACAGACAAGCATAAGTATACAAAAGAATGGAAATTACTATATTTAAATTGATGACACACCACTGAAAGTATTCTTTAAAGAAGGCAAAACACTAGTAATGATATAAGAATTATGGAGAGGAAAAGATGGCGGCATGAGTGGGGTGGCAGAAAGCTCCTCCAAAAACCATATATATTTTGAAAACACACCAAATACAATTATTCCTAAAAGAGTGACCAGAAGACACAGTACACTAGTCAGGCTACATCTGTGAGAACCCAACTTCTCATGGAAAAGGGTAAGATACAAAGCCATGACCCAGCAGGACCCGAGCACTCCCTCCACCCCAGCTCACTGGCAGGGAGGGAGAGGAAGCACAGGACTGCTAAATAACCAGCCCTAGTAATCTGCCCTGGGAGGACAGACACACGTTGCATGGTGTGCTGGATATTAGAGAAGCAGAAAAGGAAAATCTGAGACTAAGACTGCAGAAAGGTTCCCACACCCAGCTGCCCTGGGACAAGAAAAGCAGGTGCTTTAAAAGTCTTAAAGGCACAAGGGTTTAACAGGTGGACAAAATCATCCTGGCACACTCAGCCCATGAGGCTGGGAACTTTAAGGAACTCCAGGCATCCTAACCCCCTGGTTGGCAATGCCGCTCCAACACCCCTCATGGTGATAAGCAGCCTGCCGTTCCTCCCACCAGCACCTGCAAGCAAACCAGCTGTCCTCACCATTGCTAAAGACCAGCTGGAGGGCAGCACCACTTACAGCAATCACACAGCTTAACACAGAGGCTTCTTCCTGCAGCGTCTAACTGGCCCAGACCCAGAGGCTGCTCCCTGAGCACAGTTGACCGGCACAGACAGTTGACACAGGCGCAGAGACCAGGAGGCATGAAGAGGCTTGGTTCTTGCAGCAGAACACATGCAGCTCACCAGCAACCCCTGCCAGATTCCTAGGCCATCCTGAGGGCCTCCTCACCCATGGCAGCTTAAGGTGTTAACCCAGAGTCTGCTCCCAGTGTGTGGTTGACCAGCATAGACAGTAGAGAAGGGTGTGGAGACTGGGAGGCACAAAGGAGCTTTGTTCTTCCAGCACAACACGTGCCACTTCCGTGCATCCCATGCCAGTGCCCTAGGCCATCCCAAAGGCTGGTCGGCCCATGGCAGCCTAGGTAATTAACCCAGAGGCTGCTACCTGCACATGGTAGACCAGCACAGACAGAGGAGATGGGTGCGAAAATCCGGAGGCACGAAGGAGCTTTGTCTTGTGGCAGAACGCACGCCACCCAACTGTGACCTCTGCCAATGCCCGAGGCCATCCAAAGGGATACCCTACCCACAACAACTCAGGGGATTAACCCAGAGGCTGCTCCCTGTGCACAGTTGACTGGCACAAACAGTGGAGATGGGCATGGAGACCAGGTGGCACAAAGGGGCTTTGATTTTGTGGCAGAAAATGTGCTGCTGTCCTGTGACCCACACCAGTGCCCTAGGCCATTCTGAGGGCCATCCTGCCTACAACAGCCTAATGGATTAACTCCGAGGCTGCTGCCTGTATGTAGTCAACTGGCATGGACAGCAGAGACAGGCAAGGTGACCGGCAAGCAGGAAGAGACTTTGTTCTCCCAGCTGACACATGTGCCACTTGCTGGCAACCACTCTCATCACCATGAAAAGGCAAAAGAAACTTGTTCAATCCAAAATCCCTCAAACACCAGAGAGAGGGCTTGGTGAGATTGAAATCACCAATTTTCCTGAAAAAGAATTCAAAATAAAAGTCATGAGCATGCTGATGGAGCTACAGAGAAAGATTCAAGAGCAAAGGGATAAATTCAGGGGGGAGATAACAGAAACGAAACAAACAATGGAAGGATTTAAGAGCACACTGGATGAGGTGGAAGGGACTGTTAATGGAATAGAAATCAGAGAACAGGAATTCAGAGAGGCTGAGGCAGAGATAAAAGGATCTCTAGGAATGAAAGAATACTAAGAGAATTGGGTGGCAAATCCAAACAGAACAAAATTCACATTATAGGGGTAATGGACAGTAGAAGACAGAGAAAAAGGGATAGAAAGTGTCTTCAAAGAAATAATTGCTGAAAACTTCCCCAATCTGGGGAAGGAAATATTCTCTCAGGCCATGGAAGCCCACAGATCTCCCAACACAAGGGACCCAAGGAGGACAACATGAAGATATATAATAATTAAAATGGCAAAGATCAAAGACAAGGACAGAGTATTAAAAGCAGCCAGAGAGAGAGAGACAGAAGATCACCTACAAAGGAAAACCCCTCATGCTATCACCAGACTTCTCAGCACAAACCTTAGAGGATAGAAGGGAATGGCATGGTATATTCAATGCAATGAAACAGAAGGTCCTTGAACCAAGAATACTGTATCCAGCAAGATTATCATTTAAATTTGAAGGAGGTATTAAACAATTCCCAGATAAGCAAAAGTTGAGGGAATTTACCTCTCACAAACCATCTCTACAGTGTATTTTAAAGGGACTGGTCTAGATGGAAGTACTCATAAGGCTAAATAGCAATCACCAGAGAAAATAAAACCACAGCAAAGGTAGACCAACTAAATGCTAGTTAAATGCAAAATAAAATCAGCTATCCACAAAATCAGTCAAGGGAAACACAAAGAGTACAGCATAAAATACCTAACATATAAAGAGTGGAGGAGGAAGAAAAAGAAGGGAGATAAATGAAGAATCATCACATTGTGTTTATAATAGAGTAATAAGTGAGTTAAGGTAGACAGTTAGATAGTAAAGTAGGTGCCCTTGAACCTTTGGTAACCATGAATCCACCTGCAATGGCAATAAGTACATATCTATCAATAATCACCCTAAATGTAAATGGATTGAATGCACCAATCAAAAGACACAGAGTTATAGAATGGATAAAAAAGCATGACCCATGTATATGCTGCCTACAAGAGACTCCTTTCAAACCCAAAGACAGACACAGACTGAAAGTAAAGGGATGGAAAAAGATATTTCATGCAACTAATAGGGAGAAAAAAGCAGGAGAGTTGCAGTACCTGTATAAGACAAAATAGACTTTAAAACAAAGAAAGTCAGAGGAGACAAAGAAGAACATTACATAATGAAATGAAAAGGGGGTCAATCCAACAAGAGGATATAACTATTATAAATATCTATGCACCCAACACAGGAGCACCTACACATGTGAAACAAATACTAACAGAAATAAAGGAGGAAATAGAATGCAATGCATTCGTTTTAGGAGACTTCAACACACCACTCACTCCAAAGGACAGATCAACCAGACAGAAAATAAGTAAGGACACAGAGGAACTGAGCAACACATTAGAACAGATGGACCTAACAGACATCTACAGAACATTCTACCCAAAAGCAGCAGGATACACATACTTCTCAAGTGCACATGGAACATTTTCCAGAATAAACCACATACTAGGCCACAAAAAGAGCCTCAGGAAATTGGAAAAGATTGAAATTGTATGAACCAACTTCTCAGATCACAAAGGTATAAAACTAGAAATAAATTGTACAAAGAAAACAAAAAGCCTCACAAACATATGGAAGCTTAACAACATGCTTCTAAATAATCAATGAATCAATGACCAAATGAAAACAGAGATCAAGCAATATATGGAGACAAATGAAAACAACAGTACAAAACCCCAACTACTGTGGGATGCACCTAAGGCAGTTCTAAGAGGACAGTATATAGCAATCCAGGCCTATTTAAAGAAGGAAGAACAATCCCAAATAAATAGTCTATATTCACAATTATTGAAACTGGAAAAAGCAGAACAAATGAAGCCCAAAGTCAGCAGAAAGAGGGACACAACAAATATCAGAAAAATAAATAAATAAAATTGAGAAAAATAAAACAATAGAAAAAATCAATGAAACCAAGAGTTCTTTGAGAAAATAAACAAAATAGGTAAAGTCTTAGCCAGACTTATTAAGAACAAAAGAGAAACTACACAAATAAACAGAATCAGAAATGAGAAAGGAAAAATCACTATGGACACCATCAGAAATACAAAGAAAATCTGAATGCTAACAAACTGGTAACTGTCTTGCCAATGGGTTTCAGCCCCAGGCAAGTTTGCTATGGATTCAATGTGACCAAAGAAATTGACAGCAAAATGTTCTTGGGATGAAAGGGTTATACCCAACTTTATTTCCAGGTAGCAGGTCAGTCATTAGAATCCAATTCACTCAGAGCAAGTCTGCATGCAGCAAGCCAGTCTCTGCCTCTGGGCCCCTCTGTCTGCACAGCCGTCCTCTGGGTCTCTCTGCATAGTCGTCCCACACAGCCATCCTCTGGGCCTCTGTCCTTGGTGCTGCCATCACTCAAGCCTCCTCTCTGCTCTCCTGCAGCCTTGCAGCCCTGCCTCCATGTAATGCCCAGAGCACTGGGTGGAGCTCTTTATATAGAGTCAACAGCCATGTATCGCCCATAGGTGTGCAGTGAGTTAGTAAAACAGGGCCAGGTGAGAATCCTGGCCACAAGAAATCTCATTTTATCCACAATAACCTAGAAGAAATGGACGACTTTCTAGAAAAATGCATCCTTTCAAGACGGACCCAAGAAGAAACAAAAAATCTGAACAGACCAATTACCAGCAATGAAATTGAATCAGTAATCAAAAAACTACACAAGAACAAAACTCCTGTACCAGATAGATTCATTGCTAAATTTTATCAGATGTTTAGAGAAGACATAATACCCATTCTCCTTAAAGTTTTCCATGGAGTATGTCTAACTCCATACACAAAAATAGAAGACAAGGGAATACTTCCAAACTCATTCTATGAAGCCAGCATCACTCTAATACCAAAACCAGGCGAAGACACCAAAAAAAAAAAAGAGAGAGAAAACTACAGACCAATATCCCTGATGAATATAGATGCAAAGATACTCAACAAAATATTAGCAAACTGAATTTAAAAATGTACCAAAATGATCACCCACCATGACCAAGTAGGATTTATTCCAGGGGTGCAAGGATGGTACAATGTTAGAAAATCCATTAACGTCATCCACCATAACAACAAAAAGGACAGAAACCACATGATCATCTCCATAGATGCTGAAAAATCATTCAACACAATGTAACATCCATTCATGATAAAAACTGTCAAGAAAATGGGTATAGTGGGCAAGTACCTCAATATAATAAAGGCCATATGTGACAAACCCACAGCCAACATCATACTTATCACCAAAAAGCTGAAAGCTTTTTCTCTAAGATCAGGAACAGGACAAGGATGCCCACTCTCCCTGCTTTTATTCAACATAGGACTGGAGGTCTTAGCCACAGTAATCAGACAACACAAAGAAATAAATGGCATTCAGATTGGTAAGAAAGAAGGCAAACTGTCACTGTTTGCAGATGACATGATATTGTATATAACAAAACCTAAAGAATCCACTCCAAAACTACTAGATCTAATATCTGAATTCAGCAAAGGGGAGGGATACAAAATTAATACACAGAAATCTGTTGCATTCCCATACACTAATAATAAACTAACAGAGAGAGAAATCAGGAAAACAATTCCATTCACAATTGCATCGAAAAGAATAAAATACCTAGGAATAAACCTAACCAAGGAAGTGAAAGACCTATATACCCTGAACTACAAGACACTCTTAAGAGAAATTAAAGAGAACACTAATAAATGAAAATTCATCCCATGCTCTTGGGTAGGAAAAATTAATATTGTCAAAACTGCCTAAAGCAATCTACAGATTCAATTCAATCCCTATCAAAATACTGACAGCATTATTCAATGAACTGGAACAAATAGTTCTAAAATTCATTTGGAACCTCAAAAGACCCCAAATAACCAAAGTAATCCTGAGAAGGAAGAATAAAGCATGGGGGGATCTTGCTTCCCAACTTCAAGCTTTACTATAAAGCCACAGTAATTAAGACAATTTGGTACTGGCACAAGAACAGACCCATAGATCAGAGGAACAGAATAGAGAGTCCATACATTAACCCAAGCATATATGGTCAATTAATATACAATAAAGGAGCCATGGATACACAATGGGGAAACGAGAGCCTTTTCAACAGCTGCTGTTGGCAAAACTGGACAGCTACATTTAAGAGAACAAAACTCAATTACTGTCTAACTCCATACACAAAAGTAAATTCAAAATGGATCAAAGACCTGAATGTAAGTCATGAAACCACAAAACTTGTAGAAGAAATCACAGGCAAAACTCTCTTGAATATAAACATGAGCAACTTCTTCATGAATATATCTCCCCAGGCAAGGGGAAAAAAAGAAAAAATGAATGAGTGGGACTATGTCATGTTAAAAATCTTCTGTATAGCAAAGGAGACCATCAGTAGAACAAAAAGGCATCCTACAGTGTGGGAGAATATATTCATAAATGACATATCTGATAAGGGGTTGACATCTAAAATATATAAAGAGCTCACATGCCTCAACAAACAAAAAGCAAATAATCCAATTAAAAAATGGGCAGAGGATCTGCACAGACACTTCTCCAAAGAAGAAATTCAGATGACCAACAGGCACATGAAAAGATGCTTCACATCGCTAATCATCAGAGAAATGCAAATTAAAACCACAATGCGATATCACATCACACCAGTTAGGATGGCCACCATCCAAAAGACAAATAACAAGTGTTGGAGAGGATGTGGAGAAAGGGGAACCCCCCTACACTGCTGGTGAGATTGTAAATTAGTTCAACCATTGTGGTAAGCAGTATGGAGTTTCCTCAAAAAACTAAAAATAGAAATGCCATTTGACCTGGGAATTCCACAGTTAGGAATTTACCTAAAGAAAACAAGATCTCAGATTCAAAAAGACATATGCACCCCTATGTTTATCGCAGCACTATTTACAATAGCCAAGAAATGGAAGCAACCTAAATGTCTATCAGTACATGAATGGATAAAGAAGATGTGGTACATATACACAATGGACTATTATTCAGCCATAAGAAGAAAACAAATGATACCATTTGCAACAACATGGATGGAGCTAGAGGGTATTATGCTCAGTGAAATAAGCCAGGTGGAGAAAAACAAGTACCAAATAATTTCACTCATCTGTGGAGTAAAAGAACAAAGCAAAAACTGAAGGAACAAAACAGCAGCAGACTCACAGAACCCAAGAATGGACTAACAGTTACCAAAGGGAAAGGGACTGGGGAGGTTGGGTGGGCAGGGAGTGATAAAGGGAATAAGGGGCATTGCAATTAGCACACATAATGTAGCAGGGGGGCACGGGATTGGTAGTATAGCACAGAGAAGACTCTATAGCATCTTACTATGCTGATGGAAAGTGACTGTAATGGGGTATGTGGTAGGGACTTGATAATGGGGGTAGTCTAGTAACCACAATGTTACTCATGAAATTGTATATTAATGATACCAAGAAAAGTTATAGTTAATTTAGGGGACATTCATTATGCATCAGGATGATGTTAAGCATTTTTCAATCACTAATTTATTTAACCCTAACAACTTTACAGTGTGTATACTAATGTTACGCACATTTTGTAGACAGAGACTGACACTTAAAGATCGAAAGTTTATGCTGAAGTTTACACAGAGTCTGAACTTGAAACCCAGTGTGTCTAAATTCAGGATCCATGCTCTTTAAATTGCTTTTCTCAGTTATTCCAAATAGTAATAGCAGTGATAGCACCAGCAAACATTGATACACTGCTTGGTATGTGCCAGATCTTGTTCTAAGAGTTTTCCATTACTAACTCCATTAATCCTTGTACATCCCTTTACTAGGTAGGTACTATGACTGTCTCCATTTTTCAGGTGAGAAAAATGAGGTATTGAAAAGTTAAGTAAATGTCATAGCTAGTATTAAAACTCAGACCATCCAGAAGGCTCAAGAATCCATGCTCTTATTCCATATCATTTCAGTTACAGGATATTTGGGAATCAGGAAAACATGAAAGCCATTCACCAATTTGATGCAATCCTTATCAAAATTCCAATGGTATTTTTCATGGAAATAGAAAAAACTCTTGAAATTTGTATGGAACCATTAAAGACTGCACACATAGCCAAAGCAATCTTCAGAGAGAACAACACCAGAGGCACCACACTTCCTGAGTTCAAACTATATTACAAAGCTGTAGTAATTAAAACAGTGTGGTAGTGGCATTAAAAATAGACACACAGTTTAGTGGAACAAAATAAGGGCCCAGAAATAAGGCATTCATATACAGTCAACTAATCCTTGACAGTGACACCAAAAATATATAATGACGCAAAGATAGTCTCTTCAATAAATGGTCTTGGGAAAACTGGATAGCTACATGCAGAAGAATGAAATAGGACTCTTAGACCATATACAAAGATTAACTCAAAATGGGTTAAAGCCTTAAATGTAACACCTGCAAACATAAAACCCCTAGGAGAAAAGCTAGACATTGGTCTTGGCAGTGATTTTTTAGATGACACCAAAAACAAAGCAACAGATGCAAAAATAAAATGGGAGTATATCAAACTAAAATATTTCCACTCAGCAAGGAAACCATCAGCAAAATGAAAAGGCAATCTATGGAATGGGAGAAAATATTGCAAACCATTTATCTGACAGGGGGTTAATATCACAAAAATATATAAGGAACTCATACAACTCAGTAGCAAAAAAAAAAATTACCCAATCAAAAAATGGGCTAAGGAACTGAATGCAAAGAGCCAATGGATACATGAAAAGGTGCTCCACCACTAATTATCAGGGAAATGCAAATCCAAACCACAATGAGATATCACTTCCCACTTGTTAGAATGGCTGTTCTCAAAAAGATAAGAGATAACAAATGTTGGCAAAGATGTGGAGAAAAGGGAACCCTGGGGTACTGCTGGTGGAAATTTAAATTGGACACCTACTATGGAAGCAGTATGGAGTTCCATAAAAAAAAATTAAAAAGGAGCTACTATATGATCCAGCAATTCCACTTTTAGGTATATACCCAAAGGAAATGAAACCTCTTACTTGAAAAGTATCTGCACCCCTATGTTCATTGCAGCACCATTCACAGTAGCTAGGATGTAGGAACAGCATAACTATTCATCAATAGTTGGAAAAGAAAATGTGCTGTGTATCTACACAGTAGAATAACACTCAGCCATAAAAAGGAAAACTGGCCCTTTGTGACAATATGGATAAACCTGGAGGACATTTGCAAAGTAAAATAAGTGAAGTAAAGTGCTAAGTGAAATAAGCTAGACACAGCAAGACAAGTGTATGGTCTCACTTATTTATTTATTTTTTACACTTTGTATTAAGGTATGATTGATATACACTCTTATGAACATTTCACATGAAAAAACAATGTGGTTACTACATTTACCTATATTATCAAGTCCCCACCCATACCCCAATGCAGTCACTGTCCATCAGTGTAGTAAGATGCCACAGAGTCACTGTTTTCCTACTCTGTGATACACTGTTTTCTCCCTGACTCCCCCACACCATGTGTACTAAACATAATACCCCCTAAACCCCCTCTCCCTCCCTGCCCACCCGCCCTCCCACACGCCTCCCCTTTGTTGACCACTACTCCCTTCCTGGAGTCTGTGAGTCTACTGACATTTTTTTTCTTCAGTTTTGCTTCATTGTTATACTCCACAAATGAGGGAAATCGTTTGGCATTTCTCTTTCTCTGCCTGGCTTATTTCACTGAGCATAATGTTCTCCACCTCCAACCATTCTGTTGCAAATGGTAGGATTTGCTTCTTTCTTATGGCTGAAAAGTATTCCATTGTGAATATAGTACCACATCTTCTTTATCCATTCATCTACTGATGGACACTTAGGTTGCTTCCATATCTTGGCTATTGTAAAAAGTGCTGCAATAAACATAGGGGCACACATATCTTTTTGAATCTGAGAAGTTGTATTCTTTGGGTAAATTCCAAGGAGTGGGAGTCCCTGGTCAAATGGTTTTTCTATTTTTAGTTTTTTGAGGAACCTCCATATTGCTTTCCATAATGGTTAAACTAGTTTACATTCCCACCAGCAGGGTAGGAGGGTTCCCCTTTCTCCACATCCTTGCCAGCATTTCTTGTTCTCAGTCTTTTGGATGGTGGCCATCCTAACTGGTGTGACGTGATATCTCATTGTGGTTTTAATTTGCATTTCCCTCATGATTAGTGATGTGGACCATTTTGTCATGTGTCTGTTGGCCATCTGAATTTCTTCTTTGGAGAATTGTCACTTCATTTGTTAATTGGGTTATTTGCTTTTTGGGTGTTGAGGCATGTAAGTTCTTTATATATTTTGGATGTTAACCCCTTGTCAGATACGTCATTTACAAATACATTCTCCCACACTCTGGGATGCCTTTTTGTTCTGTTGATGGTGTCCTTTGCTGTACAGAAACCTTTAGTTTGATGTAGTCTCATGACTTCATCTTTGTTTTTGTTTCCCCTTCTTGCGGAGATGCGTTCAGGAAGACATTGCTCATGGTTATATTCAGCAGATGTTTGCCTATGTTGTCTTCCAAGAGTTTTATAGTTTCATGACTTACATTCAAGCTTTTAATCCATTTCAAGTTTACTTTTGTGTATGGGGTTAACCAATAATCCAGTTTCATTCTCTTGCATGTAGCTGTCCAGTTTTGCCAACACCAGCTGTTGATGAGTCTGTCGTTTCCCCATTGTATGTCCATGGCTCCTTTGTCATATATTAATTGACCATATGTGGTTGGGTTTATATCAGGGCTCTCTAGTCTGTTCCATTGGTCTATGGGTCTGTTCTTGTGCCAGTACCAAATTGTCTTGATTACTGTGGCTTTGTAGTAGAGTTTGAAGTTGGGGAGCATAATTCCCCCTGCTTTATTCCTCCTTCTCAGGGTTGCTTTGGCTATTCGAGGTCTTTTGTGGTTCCATATGAATTTTAGGATGACTTTCTCTAGTTCATTGAAGAATGCTCTTGGCATTTTGATAGGAATTGCATTGAATCTATAGATTGCTTTAGGCAGGATGGCCATTTAGACAATATTAATTCTTCCTATCCATGAGCATGGGATGTGTTTCCATTTATTGGTATCTTCTTTAATTTCACTCATGAGTGTCTTGTAGTTTTCAGAGTATAGGTCTTTTACTTCCTTGGTTAGGTTTATTCCTAGGTATTTTATTCTTTTTGATGCAACTGTGAATGGAATTGTTTTCCTGATTTCTCTCTCTGCTAGTTCATTGTTAGTGTATAGGAATGCCACAGATTTCTGTATATTAATTTTGTATCCTGCAGCATTGCTGAATTCAGATATTAGATCTAGCAGTTTTGGAGTGGATTCTTTAGGATTTGTTATGTATAATATCATGTCATCTGCAAACAGGGACAGTTTAACTTCTTCCTTGCCAATCTGGATGCCTTTTATTTCTTTGTGTTGTCTGATTGCCATGGGTAGGACCTCCAGTACTATGTTGAATGGAAGTGAAGAAAGTGGGCATCTTTGTCTGGTTCCCAATCTTAAAGGAAAAGCTTTTAGCTTCTCACTGTTAAGTGTAAGGTTGGCTGTGGGTTTGTCATATATGGCCTTTATTATGTCGAGGTACTTGCCCTCTGTACCAATTTTGTGGAGAGTTTTTAGTGTGAATGGATGTTGAATTTTGTCAGATGCTTTTTCAGCATCTATGGAGATGATCATGTGGTTTTTGTCCTTCTTTTTGTTGATGTGGTGGATGACGTTGATGGATTTTCAAATGTACCATCCTTGCATCCCTGGAATAAATCCCACTTGATCATGATGGATGATCTTTTTGATGTATTTTTGAATTTGGTTTGTTAATATTTTGTTGAGTATTTTTGCATCTATGTTCATCAGGGATATTGGTCTGTAATTTTCTTTTTTGTGGTGTCTTTGCCTGGTTTTGGTATTAGAGTGATGCTGGCCTCATAGAATGAGTTTGGAAGTATTCCCTCCTCTTCTATTATTTGGAAAACTTTAAGGAGAATAGGTCTTACATCTTCACTAAATGTTTGATAAAAATTCAGCAGTGAAGCCATCTGGTCCAGGAGTTTTTGTTTTTAGGTAGTTTTTTGATTACCAATTCAATTTCATTGCTGATAATTGGTCTCTTCAGATTTTGTTTCTTCCTTAGTCAGCTTTGGAAGGTTGTATTTTTCTAGAAAGTTGTCCATTTCTTCTAGGTTATCTAGTTTGTTAGCATATAATTTTCCTAGTATTCTCTCATATTCTTTGTATTTCTGTGGTATGTGTCATGATTTTTCCTTTCTCATTTCTGATTCTGTTTATGTGAGTTGACTCTCTTTTTTTGTTGATAAGTTTGGCTAGGGTTTTATCTATCTTGTTTATTTTCTCAAAGAACCAGCTTCTGGTTTCATTGATTCTTTCTATTGTTTTATTCTTCTCAATTTCATTTATTTCTGCTCTAATCATTATTATGTCCCTCTTTCTACTGACTTTGGGTCTCATTTGTTGTTCTTTTACTAGTTTCCTTAATTGTGAGTTTACGGCTTATATGGGATTGTTCTTCTTTCCTGAGGTAGGCCTGTATTGCAGTATACTTTCCTCTTAGCACGGCCTTGGCTGCATCCCACAGATTTTTCAGTGTTGAATTATTGTTGTCATTTGTCTCCATATATTGCTTGATCTCTGTTTTTATTTGGTCATTGATCCATTGGTTATTTAGGAGCTTGTGGTGAAGCATCCATGTGTTTGTGGGATTTTTCATTTTCTTTGTGTAATTTATTTCTAGTTTCATACCTCTGTGGTCTGAGAAACTGGTTGGTACAATTTCATTCTTTTTGAATTTACTGGGGCTCTTTTTGTGGCCTAGTATATGATGTACTCTTGAAAATGTTCCATGTGCACTTGAGAAGAATGTGTATTCTGTTGCTTTTGGGTGTAGAGTTCTGTAGATGTCTGTTAGGTCCATCTGTTCTAAAGTGTTGTTCAGTGCCTCTGTGTCCTTACTTATTTTCTGTGTGATTGATCTGTTCTTCAGAGTTAGTGGAGTGTTGAAGTCTCCTAGAATGAATGCATTACATTCTGTTTCTCCTTTTAATTCAGTTAGTATTTGTTTCACATATGTAGGTGCTCCTGTGTTGGGAGCTTAGATATTTATATTGGTTATATCTTCTTGTTGGATAGACCCCTTTATCATTATGTAATGTCCTTCTTTGTCTCTTGTGACTTTCTTTGTTTTGAAGTCTGTTTAGTTTGATACAAGTACTGCAACTCCTGCTTTTTTTCTCTCTATTAGTTGTATGAAATATCTTTTTCCATCCCTTCACTTTTAGTGTGTGTATGTCTTTGGGTTTAAAGTGAGTCTCTTGTAGGCAGTATAGAGATGGGTCTTGTTTTTTTATCCATCCAGTGCCTCTGTGTCTTTTGATAGGTGCATTCAGTCCATTTACATTTAGGGTGATTATCGACAGGTATGTCCTTATTGCCATTGCAGACTTTAGATTTGTGGTAACCAGAGGTTCAAGGTTAACTTCCTTACTATCTAAGAGTTTAACTTAACTCACTTAATATGCTGTTACACACACAATCTAAAGGTTCTTTTCTTTTTCTCCTCCTTTTTCTTCCTCCTCCATTCTTTTTATATTAGGCATCATATTCTGTACTCTGTGTCTATCCCCTGGTTGACTTTGGGGATAGTTAATTTAATTTTGCATTTGCTTAGTAATAAGCTATTCTACTTTATTTACTGTAGTTTTATTACCTCTGGTGACAGCTTTTAAGCCTTAGGAACACTTCCATCTACAACAGTCCCTCCAAAATAGGCTGTAGAGATGGTTTGTGGGAGGTAAATTCTGTCAGCTTTTGCTTATCTGGAAATTGTTTAATCTCTCCTTCAAACTTAAACTGTAATCTTGCCAAATAAAGTAATTTTGGTTCCAGGCCCTTCTGCTTCATTGAATTAAATATATCATGCCACTCTCTTCTGGCCTATAAGGTTTCTGTTGAGAAGTTGGATGATAGCCTGATGGGTTTTCCTTTGCATGTGATCTTTTTTCTCTCTCTGCCTGCTTTTAATAGTTTGTCCTTATCCTTGATCTTTGCCATTTTAATTATTATATGTCTTGGTGTTGTCTTCCTTGGGTCCCTTGTGTTAGGAGATCTGTGCTCCTCCATGGCCTGAGAGATTGTCTCCTTCCCCAGATTAGGGAAGTTTTCAGCAATTACCTCCTCAAAGACACTTTCTATTCCTTTTTCTCTCTTCTTCTTCTTCTGGTACCCCTATAATGCAAACATTGTTCCGTTTGGATTGGTCACACAGTTATCTCAACATTCTTTCATTCTTAGAGATCCTTTTTTCTCTCTGTGCCTCAGCTACTTTGTATTCCTCTTCTCTAGTTTCTGTTTCATTTATCATCTCCTCCTCCACATCCAATCTGCCTTTAATACCCTCCATTGTGCTCTTCAACGATTGGATCTCTGACCAGAATTCATTCCTTAGTTCTTGAGTATCTTTCCATACCTCCATGAGCATGTTAATGATTTTCATTTTGAACTCCCTTTCAGGAAGATTCATGTGGTCCATGTCATTTAAATTTTTCTCAGGGATTATATTAATGTTACTCTGAACCAGGTTCCTTTGGTGTTTCATATTGGTATATAGCGCCCTCTAGTGTCCAGAAGCTCTACTGTCTGGAGGTGCTCAGCCCCTGAAGCAATGTCTGGGGTTGCAGGGGAGTTGTATTGGTGCCTGTGGGGAGGAAAGAGCTGTTTCCTGCTTCCCAGCTTCTATGCCTGTCTCCACTGCCTGAACCAATGGGCTGAGCACACAGGTATAAGCCTCTATGCTTTGCATTTTTAGTTGCTGTAGACAGATCTTCTCTCTGGCTGGCCTAATGCCAGGGTAGGGTTTGCTGGTTTTGGAGCCAGGTGGGACTTGCCAGGAGAAAGGCGCAGTAGGCTGTGTATCACAGAGGGGGTCCTTGGAGCTGTGTAGCCAGCCAGGGAGCTGGAGCACCTTCAAATCATGAAATCTCCCAAGCTGCTGGGCAGAGTGCACCTCTAAAATTTTGTCTACCTGTCCTTCCACCTGAGCAGTAAGCTCTGTGCCATCCTTGCCCCTTTAGCAGCCCTCTTGCCAAGGGCTTCCTTGTTAGAAAATTTCTCAGACTGCCCACCTTTCTTTTTTCCCAGAGCAGCCGGATATGGATCCCTGCTTTCCACAAGTGGCTGGAATCTCAGTCTCTCCAGGAATTCTGCCTGTCTTAGCTTTCCAATCCCCTAATCACTAGAGTATCATGAAAGAACCATGAAATGTAGGTTTGTGCTCCCAATCTCCAGGACTAGGTGTTCAGCAGTCCCAGACTTCCACTCCCTCTCTGCTCTGTTTCTCTTCCTCCCACCAGTGAACTGGGGTGGCGGAAGGGCTTGGGTCCCGCTGGGCCATGGCTTTGGTACATTACCCTGTTCCATGAGGTCTATTATTTTCTCCAGGTGTATGCAGTCTGGCACAGTCCTCTTTCCTGTTGCTCTTTCAGGATTCGTTGTATTAATTATATTTTCGTATTATATGCAGTTTTAGGAGGAAGCCTCTTTCTCACCTCTCATACCACCATCTTTAATCCTTTTTCTGGTCTCACTTATAAGTGGAATAAAAAAAAGTGTCAAACTCATAAAAATAGAGTTGAATGATGGTTTCCAGGAGCTCAGGGGTGGGGGAAATAGCGAAATGTTGGTGTGGGCAAAATTACAATATTTCTAGAATCTCTCACCTGGCCTTAGTGCATCTCTGTATCAATAGGTGTTTCCAAGGGGTGGAGAGTAGTCCATCTCCACATCAATAGGTAATTACAAGGGGCAACAAGAGCATATGTGGACCTGAGAGGTTGGGTGGGGCCCTTTCTGCAGCCAGGTCACAAGAGACACAGGCGAGCAGAAGTGGATGACTGCTTGTAAGCAATAACCGAGTTTCTCCCACTTTATTTCTCCCTTTGACTGATTTTGATTTCAAAGGTATTTTGACTAAGATTAATAATATTGTACTGCACACTTGAAATTTGCCAAGTGTATCGTAAGTATTCTCAGCAACAAAAATAGGTAACCATGTAAGGTGATGGGTGTGTTAATTAACTTGATTATGGTAAATATTTCACAATGTAAACATATAAATCATCACATTGTACACCTTAATAAAAAACATCACATTGTACAGCCTTTAAAATAGAAAACCACTAACTACTATCAACCACAGCTTAATTTATCTCTTGCTGATTTGAGGAGGATGCAACTGCCTACATCATGTCAGATGCTCCTTCACGTCAGGCTCACTTTTGGCTTTCTATGGCAGAAACCCTTGCAAACATCTTTCTTCATCTTGGAAATTCTTTCAGCAAGCTACGTCTCCTGACTTCTTCCAAATAAAGGGTATTGTGTTGCTTTCTTAGAATTATTCATCATCTCTTTGACAATCAAGTGTTGAATTTTTAAAATTCTATATGCAGATAAAAGGAAACAATTCCACTACCTTTTAAAGTGTGTGCTCCCTGGGAATCCATGTTTTCTGTGCTGGGATTATCCTTCCTATCAGAAGGTAGTCATTTCCCTTGCTTTCAACCTGGACAATTTACCCGGTGGAGTTGCCACTTACATTGGTTCTAATGTTTGTCCCTTAGGAATCATAGGTAATTCCTCACTCAACTTGCTTCAGCAAGAATGCCTTCAATAACAAGGTAGAATTATTAGTCCAAAATTCTTTATAACATGCTTAAAACGAAAACATAACAGTTTAAAACATGAAAGAGGTTTAGTCCAGCTCAGGTTCAAGCTTGCAACCTGGAGAGGAGAGGGCTGCCTTTTAAGACACTCATTGAACAATCATAGTTAGTGTGCTAGCAAATGGGTGCATGGACACAGCTTTAAGGTGGGTCTGCCTTTGCCTGTATTACCCCTGCCATCGCCATCACTGAAAGTGCATCTACTCCAACCTCTGAATAAGCTGGGGCTGGATAAGGGGCCATGTGTATGACTTTGCCAAGTTGCTTATAATGAGGCCTAACGCAATTAAAATGGGATGGGATGTTAGGATTAATTTTATGTATGAACTTGACTGAGCTACTGAATGCCCAGAAAGCTGGTACAACAAGCATTTCCAAGTGTACCTGTAAGGGTATTTATGCAAGAGGTCAGTATTTGATTCTGCAGCTGAGTGAAATGATCACGCTCACCAATGTGGGTGGACATCATCTAAACCATGGTGGGCGTGAATGGAATAAAAAAGCAAATGAAGGGCAAATTCCATCTCTCCTTGAGACAGAATGTCTATCTGCTCCTGTCATTGGACATCAGAGCTCCAGGGCCTTTGGATGTCAGGACCCACATCAGCAGCCCCTTGGTTGTCAGGCCTTTGACCTGGGTCTAAGTTACACCATTGGTTCTCAAGCCTTCAGCGTCAAACCAGCTTATAGCACAGGCTTTCCTGGTTCCCAGCTTGTGAACAGCAGATTGTGGATTTCTCAGCCTCCATAATTATGTGAGCCAGCTCCTATGTGTGTGTGTGTGTGTGTGTGTGTGTATCCTAAATTTTTGGTTTTGCTGGAGAATCTTGACTAGTACAGTCACTATGAAGGATGGTTGCAAAAGGAGAGTTTGATACTGAGAATCTTGGTTATTCCACAAGAGGAGCTTACTGTTCTGACCATGGCCTGTCCCCACAGTTCTCAGACAAAAGCCTTTGACAGGGGGAAAGAAATGAAGGAAGAGCAGCTTAGAGGCAATCTCTGCAGCTTGGTGCAAATGAAGCTGTCCTTTTGTCTGACAAAATATAACCTGCTAACCATTCTACCAAATAGGTACGCTCCTCAAAGGTGCTAACCACTCTATTATCTCTATTCCCACCTTCTGGATTTAAGAGGCTCAGAGGCTAGCTTATAGT
This sequence comes from Manis pentadactyla, assembly GCF_030020395.1. Lineage (NCBI taxonomy): Eukaryota > Metazoa > Chordata > Mammalia > Pholidota > Manidae > Manis > Manis pentadactyla. Next base: position 53,949,734 of record NC_080034.1, read on the forward strand.
TCACATTCTAATGAGGTCTCGGATCAATTCAAACGTCAGAAAATCCAATGAGAAGAGGTGCTGAAATGTATGTGTTTATTTAAAGCTTGCTGTTCAACAGTCACATGCATCTTACTTATAATCAGCTACTACAGTTCATAAGGTACTACCCACAGCAGATTATGGGGCTTTTGAGATAGGAAAATAAATTAAGTTCTCTGCATTTTATGGTATGTCTATCTGACAGTCCAAGATGAGAAGCCATGAAAGCATTGTAACCAGGAGAGGTTCTGGTGTGTGTGTGTGTGTGTGTGTGTGTGTGTGTGTGTCCTCTCTCCTTCAGCAAAAGGAGAGCATAGCTAAGGAATAGCACACTGCAAAAAGTTGGCCAACAGCTATTTACTGATATCTACTTTGTACCAGGCAGTCTGCTAGATGCCTTTCAGGAACCTGAATATCCATCTGAAAATAAGGCTAACACCAAAAGACCGATTGAGATAATTTTCAAAGAAACTTTAGACAGTAGATGTTGCTAGAGTTCAGAGGAGAAAGATGTGCACCTTCTGGGAGGCCAGGGAAGGCTTCCCGGAGAAGGATTTAATATGAGTCTTGAGAATGGGCAGCATTTGGGAGGCAAAGGCAAGGGGATAGAGGATGTTCAGGGGGAACCATCTGCCCCAGGCACAGAGCTGGGAGCAGCTAAGGTGTCTGGGGAAAGAGAATTCACTCTCTGGGGTGGAAGGGATTAGGAAATAAGGCCTGAGGGGAGGCAGAAGCCAGGTGTGAGGAATCAGAATGCGCCTCTCCTCTGTGTCTGAAATAACGCTCAAATAGGTACTGACCCAGGGTGCCTGTTAGAGTAGCTTCACCCTGGAAGAAATGAAGTTGTAAGGGTGGGGAGACTTCAGAAGCCTCCTTCCCTCCTCAAGCTTCTGGGAGACCCCTGCTTGCCACTTAGTTCTAGTATACTAATGGTTCCCTGGTGCCTTCAGTGAGTGGGAAATAAAGATGCCACACATCCCTACCACAGGTAGTTGTTAACTAGGAAGGCCACCACTCCCCATCTCTTCCCCACTGTTTTTTAAAATGAAAACAATGAGAGGCCAAGAGAGGAAACAACTGCAAAAAGTCTCCCCTGGTGAACAAGGAACAAACTAAGCAAAACACCAAGGGTCTTGGCAGCAGCACTATAAGGAGTAAATTGAGATCCTGTTTTTGCCAGATGCCAGCTGTGACCAAACCAGATAAGGTCCAAAACCTCATGAATCTACCCAATGCATTGAGGAAAGTAGACATTCAGCAGGGGGAAATATGGAGGAAAAGAGTAGGGAGCCTGTAAGAGACTACAGTAGGGGAGCAGGGAGTGACCAACTGAGGAAGCGGCTTTGGGCTGAGATCTGCGGACCAGTGAGCATTGATTGGCCAAGGGAAGCGCGGTGGGGGCTGGGAATGACCCCTGGCCCTTCAACCACTCCTCACCCTCAATGCTAGCAACCCTCCTTCTGTTATTTTGACAACCTTCTCACTGTGACTATGGGCTGTAATTAGATCCCTGAAGACCAGGTGAGTCTGCAACTACTTTTTTTCCTCCTCATAATGCAGAGGCACCTTTCAGATTCCAAGGTGCAGCTCAGTTCGCAGGTCCTGGGTATTTGCAGATGCTGTGAGGAGGCTTTTCCTACATATTGGTTTACAGTTAACCCGGGGCCCCATTTACTTAAACCACCATTGACCTCTGAACCATCAAATACAGCGTCTTCATCCTCCTGCCTCATCCTCTCCCTCCCTTTGGGTCACTTCTTTGAAATTCTGGCTTTTTTGGTTTCCATGACACTGAATCACTCCTGTTCAAACTCTCTGCACACTTCTACCTCATCTATTGTTCCTTGTGCTGTGATAGTTAAGATTAAGTTTGGCTGCAAGCAACAGACCCATCATAACAGTGGCTTAAACAAGATAGAAGTTCATCTCTCCCTCATGTGAAGTCTGGGAATCGGAAGTCCAGGGATCAGAAGGCTGGGGCTGGTATAGTAGATCTGCAAAAGCATCTAGAGCCTTGAGCTCCATACCAACTTCTTTTGCTCCATCCTGAGGATGTAGCACTCATTCTCATGGTTCAAGGAGGCTGCTAGAACTCCAGCCCTTCACATTAGTATTCCAGAAAGGAGGATGGCACATGGGACAAAGGGCACATGCCCTCTTAGGACAGGTTCCCGAAAGCAATCACATGACACTGATTCTTACATTTCTTGGATAAAACTGAGCGCCATGGCCAAGTAGTGATAAGGGAAGCTGAGATATATGGTCTTCATTTCAGACAATTTCATGCTCAACTAAAAAAAATGAGAGTTGTGTTATTATGGAAGAAGGTGAGTTGTATAAGGGTCAACCACTAATCTCTGCACATACACATAGATGTGGGCCATGAAAGATTCTGACTTGGCTCTCATTCTTTATAGCCTGCACTTGGCAGTTCAACTTTTTTAAAAATTTGATATATAAGTGATACCATATAGTATTTGTCTTGCTATTTCATTTGTCTGGCTTATTTCATTTAGCATAATGTCCTCCAGGTATATCCATGTTGTTTCAGATGGCAAGATTTTCTTCTTTTTTTTATGGCTGAATAATATTCCACCTCATATGTATAATCACATTTTCTTTATCCATTCAGCCACTGATGAACAGTTAGGTGGTTTCCATTACCTTGATTATTGTGAATAATGTTGCAGTAAACATGAAAATGAAGGTAGCTCTTCAAGATATTGACTTCATTACTTTTGGGTATATATCCAGAAGTGGGATTGCTGGATCATATGGTAGTTCTATTTGTATGTTTTTTAATGTTTTCTATAATGACTGTACTAATTTACATTCCTTCCAACAGTGTACAATGGTTCCCTTTTCTCCACTTCATCATCAACATTATCTGTTGTTTTTTTGGTCATAGCCATCCTAACAGAAATGCAATAATTTTTCATTGTGGCTTTGATTTGAATTTCCCTGATAATTAGTAGTGTTGAGCACTTCCTAATGTACATATTGGCAATCTATGCATTTTTGGAAAAATGTGTGCTTAGTTCCTCTGTCAATTTTTTAACCAGGTTATTTGGTTTTACTGAGTTGTATGAGTTCCCTATATATTTTGGATATTAACCCCTTTCTGGATATAGGGTTTGCAAATATTTCCTCCTATTCCAGAGGTTGCCTTTTCACTTTGCTGATGGTCTTTTTGCTCTGCAGTAGCTTTTTAGTTTGATGTAGTCCCACTTGTGTATTTTTGCTTTTGTTTCCCATGCTTTGGTGTCATGCCAAAAAAAAATCATTGCCAAGATCAGAGTCAAGGAAATTTTTTCTTACATTTTTTCAAGGAGTTTTATGATTTCATGTCTTATATTTAAGTATTTAATTCATTTCAAGTGAATTTTTGTGAATGGTATAAGATAGGAGTATAGTTTTTCATTCTTTTGCTTGTAGATATCCAGTTTTCCCAAAACCATTTATTTAAGAGACTATCCTTAACCCATTGTGTGTTCTTGGTGCCTTTGTCAAGATTAGTTGACCATATATGTGAGCATGTTTTCTGGGCTCTCTATTCTGTCCCATTGGTCTATGTGTGTCTGTTTTTATGCCAGTACCATACTGTTTTGATTACTGTAACTTTGTGATATACTTTGAAGTCAGGAAATGGGTTACCTCCAGCTTTGCTCTTCTTTCTCAAAGTTGCTTTGGCTATTCAGAGTCTTTTGTCATTCTGTACAAATTATAGGATTGGTTTTTCTATTTCTATGTAAAATGCCTTGGGAATTTTGATAAGAACTTTGTTCAAACTGTAGATTGCTTTGGGTATTATGGACATTTAATATTCATTTTTCCAAAACAAGAACACAGACTATCTTTTCATGTATTTGTACTTTCTTCAGTTATTTTCATCAGTGTCTTACAGTTGTCAGTGTAGGTTTTTCACCTCCTTGATTAAATTTATTTCTAAGTATTTTATTGTTTTTAATGCTATTGTAAATGGGATTGGTCTCTTAATTTCTCTTTCAGATGGTTTGTTGTTAGTGTATACAAATACAGGTGATTTTTGCTGTGTGTGTTCTGACTGCTCCATTGACTGGCTCCTCACTGTCTCTGTCCTTCTCTTCAGGTCTTTCTATGCACTGAGACAAAAACTATTGACAGTAGGCCAATTAATAACCATATAATGACCTTTAAGTGAAAGGAGGAGAATCATGTTTCTCACTTTCAATCAAAAACTAGAAATGATTAAGCCTAGTGAGGAAGGTATGTTGAAGGCCAAGAATTAGCTAAAAGTGAGGCTTCTTGCCCTGAATAGTTAGCCAAGTTGTGAATACAAAGAAAAAAATTCTTGAATTGCAAGTGCTCCTTCAGAGAATACATGAATGATAAGAAAGCAAAACCTCCCTATTGCTGATATGGAGAAAATTTTAGTAGTCTGAATGAAAAGTCAAACCAGCCACAACATTTCCTTAAGCCAAACCTATTCTAGAGCAAGGCCTAACCCTCTTCAATTCCACGAAGGCTGAGAGACATGAAGAAGCTGCCTAAGAAAGGTTTGAAGCTAGCACAGGTTGGTTCATGAGGCTTAGGGAAAGAAGCTGTCTCCATGACATAAAAGTACAGGTGAAGCAGCAGGTGCTAAACTAGAAGCTGGAGCAAGTTATCCATAAGATCTAGCTAAAATCATTAAGAAATAGGCTACACTAAACAACATATTTTCAAATGTTTTAAAACATATTTTCATGTTTGTGTAGACAAAAGAGCCCTGTATTGGAGGAAGATGCCATCTAGGACTTGTATAACTAGAGAGGAGAAGCAAATGTCTGGCTTCAAAGCTGCAGAGAACAGGCTGCCTCTCTTATTAGGGGCTAATGCAGCTGGGGACATCAAGTTGCAGCCAATGCTCTTGTACCATTCTGAAAATCTCAGGGCCCTTAAGAATGATCCCAAATCTACTCTGCCCGTGCTCTCTAAATGGAATGACAAAGCCTGGAAGAGAGCAGAACTTTTTACAACATGGTTTGCTGAATATTTCAAGCCCACTGCTTAAACTGCTCAGAGAAAAATATTTCTTTCAAAATATTACTGCTCTTTGACAATATATCTAGTCATCTGGAGCTCTGATGGTGATGTACAATGAGATTAATATTGTTTTCATGCCTGCCAACACCACAACCATTCTGCAGCACATGGACCATTTTGAATTTCAAGTCTTATTATTTAAAAAACACATTTTGTATGGCTATAGCTGCCATAGACAATGATTCCTCTGATTGGTCTCAGCAAAGTAGATTGAAAACCTTCTGGAAAGGATTCACCACTCTAGATGCCATTAAGAAGTGCTCATGATTCATGGGAAGAGGTCAAATTATCAACATTAATGGGAGTTTGGAAGAAGTTGATTCTAAACCTCATGGAGGATGTGGAGGGGTTTAAGACTTCAGTGGAGGTAGTAATTGCAGATGTGGTGGAAACAGAGAACTAGAATTAGAAGTGGAGGCTGAAGACATGACTGAATTGCTTCAATCTCATGATAAAACTTTAATAGAGGAGGGGTTGTTTTTTATGGATGAGCAAAGAAAGTGGTTTTTGAAATGGAATCTACACCTGGTGATGATGCTGTGAAGATTATTGAAATGACAATGGATTTAGAATATTACATAAACTTACCTGTTAACACAGCAGCAAGTTTGAGAGGATCAACTCCAATTTTGAAGGAAGTTCTACTCTGGGTGAAATGCTATGAAACAGCATCACATGTTACAGGGAAATTGTTCATGAAAGAAAAATCAGTCAGTGTGATTCTTGAAAAACTTCATTGCTGTTTTATTTTAAGAAATTGTCACAGCCACCCAACCTTCAGCAGCCACCACCCTCACCAGTCAACAGCCATCAACATGGAAGGAAGACCCTCCACCAGAAAAAAAGATTGTGACTCACTGAAAGTTCAGATGTTGGTTAGTACTTTTAGCAATAACATATTTCTTAATTAAAGTATGTACTCTTTTATACATAATGCTATTGAACACTTACTGGATTACAGATTAGTGTAAACATAACTTTTATATGCACTGGGAAACCAAAAATTCATTTGACTCATGTTATTGTGATATTCATTTTATGGCACTGGTCTGGAACCAAATCCACAATATCTATAATGTATGCTTCTATTTCTTTTCCTTGCCTAGGTGTTTTGGCTAGGAATTAGTACTATATTGAATATATATGGCAAGAGTGGACATCCTTGTCTTGTTCCTGATATTAGAGGAAAAGGTTTCAGCTTTATGTCATTGAGTAGGATTTTAGCTGTGGGTTTATCATGTATGGACCTTATTTTTTAAGGTACATTCTTTCTATGCTAATTTGTTAAGAATTTTTGTGATGAAAAAGTGTTGAATTTTGTCAAATGCTTTTTTCTGCATCTATTGAGATGATCCTATGATTTTTATCCATCATCGTCTTACATCTGGTGTATTACATTTATTGACTTGCATATATTGAACCGTTCTTGCATTCCAGGGATAAATCCCAGTTGGCCATGGTGTATGATACTTTTAATGTAATTTGCTGTTGAATTTGATTTGCTAGTATTTCTTTGAAGACTTTTTTCATCTATGTGCATAAGGAATATTAGCCTGTAATTTTCTTTTCTCATAGTGGCCTTGTTTGGCTTTAGTGTCAGGGTGATGCTGGCCTCTTAAAATCAGTTTGTAAGTATTCCCTTCTCTCAGTTTTTTAGAAGATTTTGAGAAGGATTAATGTTGAATTCTTCTTTAAATTCGATATGTAAATAATTAAATTATTTCCCACATTCCCTTTTTGTTCTCCTGTGCTTCCTACTTTCATTTATCATCATTCTTCTCCCCCTCTTCCCATCGCCCACATCCAAATCTTTGCTGCCACGTAAAACTTCTCCTTGTCTCCTCCCTGCACATTCTCTCTGTGGCTAAGCGCCTGTTATCTTTTGCCTGGACTCCTGCAACAGCCTTTTGGTGGTTTCCTTTGCTTCTAGTGGTCAGTCTCTTCTCCAGTCTCCCTGGTATATGACTGTCTAATTAAAATTCTTAATATCTGGAGTGGGCTGCCTCCAACTCTTACTCCCAAGACATTCAAATGTCTCCCTGTTACTTACAGAATAAAACCAATACTCCTCAGCCTAGTGCACAATTCTCTACATAGTGATCCTAGGCTCTGTCACTCAACAAATGCTGTTAAGTTTCAAGTATGTGCCAGACTCTATTCCAGGTGCTTGAGGTCCATGATACAAAAAGCAGATATACACACACCGAACTCCCACACTGTGGAGCTCATATTCTCACTTTCCACTGTTTTGCCTCTTTACATACCTTCCATTCCAGGAAAACTGATTCACCTGCTGTCCATGCAGGGCCTGTTCTTCACTCATAATATTTACTCTTTCTGGAACATTCCTTTGCCTATTCCTTTATAGCAGAGGCTCTCAACCAGGGTGATGTTTTTCTCTGTGGGGGACATTTGGCAATGCCTGGAAACATTTTTGGTTGTCACTACAGGAGGGATTCCTGCTGGCACCTTGTGAGTAGAAGCCTGGGATGTGGTTAAATGATGCGATGTACAGGACAGCCCCACAATAAAGAATCATCTGGGCCAAACTCAGTAGGGCCAAGGCAGAGAAATACTGCTCTAGATCCAAGTCCTAACCATCCTTCAATGCCAGCTCAAATTTCACCTTCATGACAGGCCCACGATTCTTTCTCCCACTCCTTTGCTCAAAGCTATTTACTCCCCAGCTGAATTCCCAGTTCCCCTGTGTATTAGAGCCGTTTACTGGCACTCAACACTTTTCATAAGGAAGAAAGTCTTCAAGGACAGATTTACACCTGATTCATCTGAGTTCTCAAAGGCTATCCTGGAGCTTACTCCACAGGGAAAGGGCCCTCAGACATTTGTTATGTGCCTGACTGGGGAATACCCAATGTCTGTCTTTTCTCCCGGACTTCAGCTCCTAGGAACTGAGCAGCCTGAAAGTTCCAGCTTCAGAGAGGAATCTTCCAGGCCCCTCCTGGCCAAACCTGGAAGAGACTCAACTGACATCAGGTCACAAGAAAGACTCTGCCTCTACCAGCCTGGAGGGAAGGGGCCAGTAAAAAAAGAGACTAAACAAACATGGCAAGAAATACGACTCTGTGCAAACAGAGGTTTCCTACAAAAATAACTGCCAGCAGGAAGGACATTTGACTGGATGGGAGCTTGACCAGTATTATTAAGTGCATTAGGGAAGCCAGTAACCTTAGCTGCCCTTGAAATCCTAGTCCTAACAGTGCAGAAGCTAGGAGCCACACACAACCACACCAGGGGCTGGCTGCCAGCCACAGGGTCCTGTGCTGTCCCTGGGTCGCCTCCTAACAAAGGCCTGAGCACAGACACCGCTGCTGCAGGGTGCAGGATTGTGTATCAACCATCACTCATTAATACAACTTTTTCTATCTGAGTCCTGGGGCTGTCTAGGGGCCTGAAGTGTCCTGGCAAGACTGGGAAACTGCTAATCTCAAGAACTGGCTCAGTTACCTCAGAATTCTCCTGAATACAAATGTGCCAGCTTGAGCTGTTTGGAGCAGGGAGCTCTGCCATGCACCACTTTTTTTTTATCTGCCTGGCAGCCGAAATGTCAAGTAGGTCTGTGGAGTCCCAGCTCTGAATCAGGCACAAGGGAGCTGTGCGACTTTGCAAAAGGAGTGACTGAACTCAAGCGGAGGAGAAGAAAAATGGCTAAAAAGCTGCAATCAAAGCCCAGAGCCACAGAGCATTTGGTGAGCACTTCATAGCCAGATTTATTCCACCCGGAGGTATCTGTCACTCATCCAGCTTTACGCAGAATGAATCTCACACTTAATAAAACAGCATAACCCACTAAATTAGTTCTCTCATCTATTACCTAATCCTCTGTTTCCTTATGCTCCAGGATAGGGTTGGATGTTCAGAGAGGGTGAGACAAGAAGAAACTTGCTGACAATTTCACCTCTTACCCAGGGTTCTGGAGGCTTGAGCAAAGCGCAGGGGGATGTGCATTCCAGGGGGAATGTTGGTGCAGGGCCCCAGACTCTAACTCTAAGCTCAAAATTAGCCAGTCTAAGAGAAATACAATACCAGCCACAAACACAAGCCACATACATAATTCTTAATTTTCTAGTAGCCACATTAAAAATACATAACAAGGAATTAATTGTAATAAAATAGTTCATTCAATCCAATATATCCAAAATATCATTTTAATATGTAACTGATATAAATACACTCTCAATAAGATAATTTATGTCCTTTTTATCATACAAAGCCTTTGGAATTCAACATGTATGTTAGTTTTACAGGATACCTCAGTTTTAACTAAACATATTTCAAATACTCAACTACAGTGCAGATCTACAGTAATTCAGCCCTTTTACAAGGCAACAGTTAGTGCCCAGGCATTAATCATGTATCATGTATACAATGGGGGCTAAAATAACACATGAAATAAAATGAAATGGGGAATTTTAAAATTATTATTAATAAGGTATCACTGATACCTTATAAAGTTTTCTCATGAGCAACATTGCAGTTACTGCATTTATCCATACTATCAAGTCCCCCCACACCCCATTGCACTCACTGCCCGTCAGCTATAGTAAGATGCTATAGAGTCACTACTTGCCTTCTCTGTGCTATACTGCCTTCCCCGTGAACCCCTACACTACGTATGTTAACCATAATGCCCCTTAATCCCCTTCTCCCTCCTGTGAGATGGGGAATTAAAAAAAAATATTCTAGAAATCCCCCTGTGGGGAACACATCTCACATGTGGTTGGGAGAAATCCTTCGGAAAACTTGCTATAGCCAGGATGAGGGGAGGAGTTGGAGGTGGGAAACTCCCACAGAAAAATGCTGAGGTAACAATAGATTGACAGTTAAACTTGAAGCTATCAGGGATTTCACTGACACCTGAAACTGAAGCAACCTTTAATTATTTTTCTAGGACCAAACAGATGACACAGGAAGATATAACAACACTGATTCATTTTATTATTGGAAAATTTATAATAGCGTCAATGTCTAATGAGAATAAAAATATTCTATTTTTAATTAAATACTATTTATTAATATTAAATATTAAATATTATATCTGATTAGAATTATATTTAGAAATACTATTTAGAAATATATCAAATATATTTGATACAGAATTAAGTAAGAGAGAGAAGCTGGATTCGACACAATTGCTTATATGAGTTGATCTGTATTTAATAAATGCAAAGAAAAGAAATATGCTAAATGTTTCCATTGTTTTTACTAGGAAGGAGCATTATGGGTGATTTTTCTGGAATTTCTAATGCTTTTATAATGAATACATATTACTTTGAGAAATAGGAGGAAGAGACTAAATGAAAAGCAAAATTCAGTGACTCACTTCCCAGAGATCCCCACTGTGTAAATACTTAACTACGTGCATATGTTGTAGTGTGTGTGTCTATAGGCATGCAAGTGTGTGTGTGCAAGGTTTATGTGCTGTCTTCCTGAGTCTTCTCCTGAGCCTGATCCACGAATAATGTTCAGTAGATCTGGAGAAAGGTAACCTCTTCCACTCTAACACAATTATTTCCTTGGGTTTTGTTAAATTGATTGAAATAACATTTCCATAGCTATTCTGGACTCATTCCTAATTCCCTCATCCCCAGTTGCTTTTTGAGAGACTGCATCTCTCATGCACATTTCCAGCTAAGTGTAGAATGGTTTTCCCCTTCACTTTATGTGTAAATAAGACAATAAATCACCTCTGATCTCCAAGTTCTAAGCCCAGAGGCAAAGAATTTGAGATGATTATGCAGCCAAAAAATTAAGCCACATCACTGTCATGACATGTAATCATATCAGCCTGACTGCACGATTTTTCAGAGGGTCATTTTTCAATTGCCTGTTTTATATTACTGGGTTACGAGGCAGAAAGAAAGCTGACAGTATATTGAAAGTAGAAATTTTAAACTATACAGAAAAAAATCCCCAAGTAATGATAAAAAAGTTTAATCACTAAATATTTATGACTGCCATATATTCAGTTAAGAAATGTATGTTAAGCAGTTAAGAGTGTGCAAAAGAAAATCATATATTGTGGGAAACTCTTTTTTGAGCAGTATGAAAAATTGGATACTCTGAATAACCTGTTCAAGTAAAATAACTCACATACTGAGTAAGAAATTTTTTTAAATCCTTTTTGAACACTATGCTTGTGCAAAATATATGCTCATCTCGAAATGTGGTATCCACATATAAATCAAGTATAAAAATCAAATGAGTATTCATATTTGAACTGACTGTTTATAGTTCATAATGCATGAGCAAAACCGAAGGTTTCTGTGATGGCTGCCCTTGTACTGTTCACCATGTAAGAATTTATTCACTATGTAAGAATTTGTTCTCCATGTAAGAACTTGTTTGTTATGCCTCAGAAGATTGGAGACTGATGAAAATTAGGCTTGGGGTGGATTAATGATTGTGCATTGAGCATTGACTCCCCTATACAGAATTTTATTGTTGTTAACAACCATTTGATCAATAAATATGAGAGATGCCCTCACAAAAAAAAAAAAAAAAGTATACACTTCCAATGGTAAAATAATAAGTAACCGGGATGTAATGAATATAGTCAAGGTATTGTAACAGCTTGGTATGGTGATAGCTGGTATCTAGAATTGTCATGTATATAAATGTTGAATCACTATGTTGTACACCTGAAACTAATGTAATGTAATACTGTGTGTCAACTACCCTTCAATAAAAAAATAATTATGTACAAAAAATAAAAAAATAAAAAATAAAAATAAAGTGTTGATCTAAACTTCAAAAAAAAAAAAAGTATATGCTCATCTCTGAAAATAAGTGAAACCAAGAACTCCAATAGTGCCAAAACCAGCATCTACCCTAGAAAATTTAACAAAACCTGGAATCCTTGAGCTTGTGTTTTAATGACTCTACCAGGTACAGGTGACAAAATGTAAAGCTTAGAGCACAGCCAATGTGAGGACTGAAATTGAGATTCGCATAAAAAGCTGGGACTCCAAAGAGCTTTACCCACAGTGAAGCCTCCCTGAGCAGAGGGGAACAGCAAGGAAACTGGCCGGCAATCCTAGAGGAAGGAGTAAAATTAAAATAATCCCCTGGGATACCCAAAAGTAATGTTGTATAACTACTATACGTTTTATAAATCCCCTGGGAATTCATGACTACAAGTTGGACTTCATGACCATCCAGTTTCCTGTTACCTACATAGTCTAAAAAAACCTCATGGGGAAAATTTAATTTAAGGTAGTTATTGATCAGTAGTGCTCCAAAGTAACTGGCAGAGAAACACAAGTCCTCAACTTCAGCCCAGGCCTCAAAGAATCTCCATAGATAAATTTCTGGTAAAAGTGAGCAGTTCACAATAAAAAATAAAAAATAAATTAAATAAAGCACATTCTATTGGCTTTACATGATGGGTTAGTTTTCTGGACAAATCCTCCCAGTGGAGAAAGGGTAAACATTCTGGCTTAAGTCTGGGATAATCTCTTGCTAACAACATTGAATTGGTTAAAAAAAGTAAATCCTCCCTATGAAAACATCTTCCCCAAGAAAAGAGAAATGGATGTGGAGTACAGGGGATGTGCAAAAATGTGGGTGCATGTTTAAGGTGTCCATGGGCATTCAAGTGAGGATACTCACTGGGAGTAGAAAATAAGGGACTGAAGTTCAAGGAAGAGGTTGGGAGTGGAGATACTCCAAGAAAACATGGAGTCCAAAAAGGACTTGGCACAATATATTTCAAGAGATAAAAGAAAAATAAAATGTGTTAACCCAGAACCCTACACCCAGGAAAAATGTCTTTCAGGAATGAAGGAAAAATCAAGACATTCTCAGGTAAAGGAAAACTAAAAGAATTTGTCACCAGCACACCTACCGTAAAAGAATGGCTAAAAGAAGTTCCCTAAACAGAAAGAAATGATAATAGAAGGCACCTCAGGATATAGGGATGCAAAGGAATAGCATAGTAAGCCAAACTATGGGTAAATACAATATGAGTAAGTCTCCTGTTGAGTTTTCTAAATTATATTTGGTAGTTGAAGAAAGAATTACAGCACTGTCTGATGTCATTCTAAAAAATATTTGTAAAAACATCAAAGATTTAACAAGAAAACAAGATAGTAGCAATGTTCCTAAAGTTCATTTCTTGAAATAAAGGTTAACACACATGAAGGAAATTATAAGGTCCTATCTTCTGTCTTCTCACAGTTTCAGAATAAGACAATAGGGGAATAGGAAATGTTCTACAGATAAAAGATGAAAATTTTCCAGAATTATTGAAATACATCAATGCTCAGGTATAGGAAACCCAACAAATATCAAAAATAAAAGAAAGCCCCAAATCGACACTAGACTTATTATAGTGTAATATTAGAACATTGCAGAGATTTTAAAAGAAGCCAGATATCATCAACAAATAAATAGCCAATTAGACTGACTGCTGACCTCTTATAATAACAATGGAAGTGAGAAGATAATAGAACAAATACCTTCAAACTGAAAGAAAGTAATTATCAGTCTAGAATTTTATAAAGAGAAGAACTAACTTTCAAAGATAAGGGAAAAACTATCCAGACAAAAATTAAAGGTTTGTCACCACAACCTTCTCACTAAATTAAATTCTAAAGGATGTAGGTCAGGTAGAATAAAAACAAGCACAGATGGAAGGTCTGAGATGTAAGAAGGAATAGTGAGCAAAGATTCTGGTAAACATGTAGGTAAATTCAAACAAGCATTGACCTTCTCAAACAATAATTACAATAAGTGGGGAAAATGGGCTGTAAGTAAAATACTGGAAAACTGTGCATGAGTTTAGATAGAGGTGATTAGAGTTAATGCATTTCAAGCTCCTTACTTTATTGAGAAGGATAAATAATGTAAAAATAAAAATATTTAAACTCAAATATGGAAAACATTTGATCAGATGAATACTAATAAAAAGTCTGACTTGCTGTATAAATATCACAAAATATAGACTTTAAGGCAAAAGCTATGCTAGTAGTAAAGAATGTCACTTAAAAATGATAAAAAGCCTCAATTAACCATAATCCTAAATTTGTATGCAGTTAATAACACAATCAGCCTCAAGGTAAGTGAGACCTATAAAGAAATATTGACAGACCTATAAAGAGAAAATGACAAGTCCACTTTATAGTGGGAAATTTTACTTTCCTCTCTGCACTTGGTGAATTAAGGAAACAAACAAAAAAATCAGAAAAGATATGGAATATTGGAATAGCACAATGAGTAAACTTGTCCTGGCAGATAGCACATGACAAACACACATGAAGCATTTATGAAAATTGATCATATACTAGATTTCAATGAATTTCAAAGAAGTGGTGTCATACAGACCAAATGTAATGATCTCACATGCACTTAAATTATGAATAAATAACACAAACAAGATGCAATTACAGGCTGTTTACAATGTCAGAAGTAAAAGGATAGAAAAAATACACCATGAATACACTAACCAAAGAATAGCTGGAGAGGTTATGTTAGTATTAGACAAAGTAGCAGTTAGAGCAAGAAGTATTACTAGATAAAGAGGAACATTTCATTATGATAAAAGGGTAAATTCAGTAAGTCAACATAGAAATCATAAATTGGCATATATCTAATACTTAGTTTCAAAATATAAAAAGCAAATAACAGAGCTAAAAAGGGAAAAGATTCCCTTTCTCAGTTATAATTGGGAATTTTTTATGAGCATACAGTTTAATGGATTTACACAGAGTGAACATACTCAGTTTGAAAAGAATGTTACTTATGCCACAGAAGCTCCCCTCAAGCCCTTTCCCAGACAACTCTCCCTCCCTTGACTTTTCAAAATACATTTTATTTCTTTGAGCTGTTTTAGATTCATGGCAAAACTGAGGGGAAGTTAATGGACCAGAATACATGGAACCTTGCTCTTCACATTTGTAACCGGCTCCATTAATCAAGATTCTCCACCAGAATGGTACACGTGTTACAAACAATGAACGTATACTGATGCATCATTATCAGTCTACAGTTAACCTAACTAAGGCTTTACTCTTGATGTTGTACATTCTGTGGGTTTGGAGAATGTATAATGCCATGTATCCATCATTACACTATTATACAGGGTAGTTTCACTGCTCCCAAGATTCTCTGTGCTCTACCTATTCAGCCCTCCCTCCTCACTAACTCATGACAACCACTGATCTTTTTACTGTCTCCATAGTTTTGCCTTTTCCAGAGTGCTGGAATCTTACAGTCTGTAACCTTATTATATTAGCTTGTTTTATTTAGTGATATGTACTTAAGTTGCCCCCATGTCTTTTCATGGCTTAATGTCTCATATATTTTCAGCACTGAATGATATTCCATTTTCTGGATATACACAGTTTATCCATTCACCTACTGAGGTCATCTCGACTGCATCCAAGTTTTGAAAATCATAAATAAATCTTCTATAAACATCCATATGCTGGTATTTCTGTAGAGTAATTGGGAATTTTAACATTTCTCTCAGTACCTGATAAAAAATATCAGCAAGAATATAGTCGATTAAAGCAACATGATTAATGGATTTGATCTAATTGACTTAAGTAGTACACAAACCCAACAATTATAGACTATAGAATCTTTCAAGAGCACATGGAACATTACCAAGACAGACTGTAAGTTAGGCCATAAAGCAGGTCTCAACAAATTTTGAAATTATACAAAATATGGAATTAAACTAGAAATTAATGTTTTTATAAGACATTAGAAAATACCCAGAAACTGGGCAAAAAATCAAACATAACCTTTTTGGAGGGTAAATAACCTCACTCTCCTTTTCCTCCATTCTTATATAGCATATATATGTGTATCTGTGTGTTTATAAACACACACACATACATATACATATACATATACATAACCTTTGATGGCTGCCAACCATTTTGTCCTAAATATGCTACATTGTATTAACATTTCTGTAAGTTCCTGAAGGTCGGGAAGTTATCCTGCATCAAACCACAATGTCAATTGGACTCCAAGTCTCTGTACCCCAAAAGGAGCTCCAAAGCAAAGACTGCCCTTAAAAGAGTCCTGTGTTGGGGGGAAAGGGCTAGTCTCTTTCCTTCCATCTGTGTCAGTCACTGATTGAGATCTGCCCGAGAAGAGCATGCAATCCGATTACCACTGCTTTGCTTAGAAATTAGCTGGGTGGTTTCTCCAAGAAAAGCAGGATGTTGGCTTGAAAACCGAAGCAGACCCTAAGGGAGATGATGACTGGAGGCTCATCTAACTCTGCTCATAGGAGCTGTGCAGGTTCTGTCTTGAGGGGTCATCTAAGCAGCATGTCTCCATGTCTGCCACAGCCTGGTCCAGAGGAGAAAGGCTGAAAAATCAGTAAGTCAAGTGTCCACATCAGAAAGCTAGAAGAAGTATAGGAAATAAATCTCAAATTAAATAAAGAGAGGAAATTATAAAGACAAGGGCAGGAAGCAATGAAATAGAAAGCAGATAAACAAGAGAGAAATCCATGAAGTCAAAAGTTAGGTCTTTGGAAAGACTAATTAAATTGATAATCCCCTAGTGAGACTTCAAAAAAAATCAGAGAAAAAGGTAAAGATAATATAAGCTGTCACTATCAAGATTCAATACACTGAAAACATAATAAAAAGATATTTTGAACAATTTTATGTCAATACATTTAGCAATTTAGATGAAATGTCCAAATTCCCTGAAAGGCACAACTTACTAAAATAGTCACACAAAAACAGAGAATTTCAGTAGTCCTGTATATGCCAAAGTAATTGAATCCATAGTTAAAAACCTTTCTACAAGGAAAACTCTAGTCCCCCAAGGCATCACTCAGAAGTTCTTCCCAAGGTTTAAGGAAGAAATTAGACCTCTCTCAGGTAGACTCATTTAGAGATTAGGGATGAGGGCTCACTTCCCCACTCGCTTTATGAGGCCCTGGCACCACAATCTGACAAAGATACTACAAGAAAGTTAAATTGTAGGCCAAAATTTGAAACAAAGAAAACCAGTAAATACGGTTTATCCCAGGAATGCAAGATTGATTTAGCATTCAAAAATCAATTAACATGCTAGGAAGAATTAATATCGTCAAAATGGCCATCCTGCCCAAAGCAATATACAGATTTGATGCAATCGCTATGAAACTAACAGCAACATTCTTCAATGAACTGGAACAAATAATTCAAAAATTCATATGGAAACACCAAAGACCCCGAATAGCCAAAGCAATCCTGAGAAAGAAGAGTAAAGTAGGGGGGATCTCACTCCCCAACTTCAAGCTCTACTATAAAGCCATAGTAATCAAGACAATTTGGTACTGGCACAAGAGCAGAGCCACAGACCAATGGAACAGACTAGAGAATCCAGACATTAACCCAGACATATATGGTCAATTAATATTTGATAAAGGAGCCATGAACATACAATGGCGAAATGACAGTCTCTTCAACAGGTGGTGCTGGTAAAACTGAACAGCTACATGTAGGAGAATGAAACTGGATCACTGTCTAACCCCATATACAAAAGTAAACTCAAAATGGATCACAGACCTGAATGTAAGCCATGAAACTATTAAACTCTTGGAAGAAAACATAGGCAAAAACCTCTTAGACATAAACATGAGTGACCTCTTCTTGAACATATCTCCCCGGGCAAGGGAAACAACAGCAAAAATGAGTAAGTGGGACTATATTAAGCTGAAAAGCTTCTGTACAGAAAAAGACACCATCAATAGAACAAAAACGATCCCTACAGTATGGGAGAATATATTTGAAAATGACACATCCGATAAAGGCTTGACGTCCAGAATATATAAAGAGCTCACACGCCTCAACAAACAAAAAACAAATAACCCAATTAAAAAATGGGCAGAGGAACTGAACAGACAGTTCTCCAAAAAAGAAATACAGATGGCCAACAGACACATGAAAAGATGCTCCACATCGCTAATTATCAGAGAAATGCAAATTAAAACTACAATGAGGTATCACCTCACACCAGTAAGGATGGCTGCCATCCAAAAGACAAACAACAACAAATGTTGGTGAGGCTGTGGAGAAAGGGGAACCCTCCTACACTGCTGGTGAGAATGTAAGTTAGTTCAACCATTGTGGAAAGCAGTATGGAGGTACATCAAAATGCTCAAAACAGACTTACCATTTGACCCAGGAATTGCACTCCTAGGAATTTACCCTAAGAATGCAGCAATCAAGTATGAGAAAGATCAGTGCACCCCTATGTTTATCGCAGCACTATTTACAATAGCCAAGAATTGGAAGCAACCTAAATGTCCATTGATAGATGAATGGATAAAGAAGATGTGGTACATATACACAATGGAATACTACTCAGCCATAAGAAAAGGGCAAATCCAACCATTTGCAGCAACATGGATGGAGCTGGAGGGTATTATGCTCAGTGAAACAAGCCAAGCAGAGAAAGAGAAATACCAAATGATTTCACTCATCTGTGGAATATAAGAACAAAGGAAAAACTGAAGGAACAAAACAGCACCAGAATCACAGAACCCAAGAATGGACTAACAGGTACCAAAGGGAAAGTGACTGGGGAGGATGGGTGGGTAGGGAGGGGTAAGGGGAGGGGAGAAGTAGGGGGATATTAAGATTAGCATGCATGGGGGTAGGAGAAAAGGGAAGGCTGTACAGCACAGAGAAGGCAAGTAGTGATTCTACAACATTTTGCTATGCTGATGGACAGTGACTGTAAAGGGGTTTATAGGGGAGACCTGGTATAGGGGAGAGCCTAGTAAACATAATATTCATCATGTAAGTGTAGATTAGTGATACCAAAAACAAAACAAAACAAAACAAAAAAGTCCAGTTCCTGTGTGGTAACCTCCAATGAGTTCTACACAAGGGTATAAAGGGCATATAAAAGTGTAGGCAAAGGGTCTGTTTGCGTTTATACAGAAGATCAAAGCCTAATTGGGCTACCCCAAAAATGAACTAAGATACAATATGAAAGAGAACTTCCAACATCAGCACTCTCTGGAAGACTCATGCCAGAAGATGATCATCAAAAAACCCCAACAAAGATCCACGCACTGCTACAGCTGTAGATGCACTCATCCCACCAGCTCCTGGACTTGCCACAGGAATGAAGGAGATATCTAAGCTGGCCTGTGCATACAGTAAAACAACAAATTTGACTGGATCTATACTGTTGGAACTCAATCAAGAATTAGGAGAAGTGCAAATTGTAGCGCTCCAAAATCTTACAACTACAGACTATTTACTGTTAAAAGAACATAAGGGATGTGAACATTCCCCAGGAATGGGTTGTTTTAATTTGTCTGATTTCTCTCAGACTGTTCAAGTTCGGTTGGACAGTATCCACCATATCATAGATAAGTTTTCACAAATGCCTAAGGTGCCTAACTGGTTTTCTTGGTTTCACTGGAGATGGCTGGTAATTACAGGTATGCTTTGGTTATGTAACTATACTCCTATTATGTTAATGTGTGTGCACAATTTCAGTAGTAGCTTAAAACCTATACATGCTGAAGTTACACTACAAGAAGATATGTCAAAGAAATAATCAATCTTCCCATGTTTTCTTCCGCCTGCTACTTCTATAGCTTTTCTTCTTCTTCCTTCCTAATTACAACCCTTAAATAGAATTCGTGCATCATATCAAATTTACTGAGTATCATAATTCTTCCAAGTGGTAAAGATACCTCAAGACAAATGCTTGGCATAGAAGCTACAGGGCATACATATGCAAAGAAATAAAAAGCTAACCATTTCAAACAATAAGGCTTCTCTCTCACTTACCAACTTTACATTTTCCTGTATGGCCCCGGAAGATGACTGGTTAGCCAGAGACGGATAAGATTCCTCAAGGGAGGAACAACCTAAGACAGGCACAGTCGCAGGGGGGTCATCACGTGAGAAATTGGGGATCAACAGAGGTGAGGCTTAGAACCTCACCCCCCCGTTCTGAGAGAAATCTTCTGCATACGTGGATGTTTTATTGCCCTTGTCTAGCTTGGATTAACACATAGTCTACAGGCACACACCTGATCATCTACATTTGTTCTCTTACAACACTAAACTATGTTTTCTACCTTTATCTTGTATCTACCTACCACTTCAGCATTTTATTAAAAATAATAATAATAAAGAGAGAAATGTGGTATCCACATATAAATCAAGTATAAAAACCAAATGAGTATTCATATTTGAACTGACTGTTTATAGTTCATAATGCATGAGCAAAACCAAAAGTTTCTGTGATGACTGCCCTTGTACTGTTCACTATGTAACTTATTCATTATGTAAGAATTTGTTCTCCATGTAAGAACTTGTTTGTTATGCCTCAGAAGATTGGAGACTGATGAAAATTAGGCTTGGGGTGGATTAATGATTGTGCATTGAGCATTGACTCCCCTATACAGAATTTTATTGTCATTAACAACCATTTGATCAATAAATATGAGAGATGCCCTCACAAAAAAAAAAAAAAAAGGACAGACTTCCAATGGTAAAATAAATAAGTAACCAGGATGTAATGTATAGCATAAGGAATATAGTCAAGATATTGTAACAGCTTGGTAGGGTGATAGCTGGAACCTAGAATTATGTATATAAATGTTTTATCACTGTGTTGTACAGTTGAAACTAATGTAATGTAATACTGTGCATCAACTACCCTTCAATAAAAAGTAATTATCTAAAAAAAAAATCAATTAACACAATTCACCACATGAACAGGATAAAGGATAAATATGTGATCATCTCAATAGACCCAGAAAAAATATTTGCTATAATTCCATACTCATTCACAATTTTTAAAACCAGAAGAAAATTTCCTTAGTCTGATGAAGGGAAAACACAAAAACCTGCAGCTAACAACCTACATAAAGTTGAAATTTTGAGCCTTTTCCCCTGAATTTCAGACTGAGCCAGATAAGGAAATCCACAACTGTTGCTTTTTTCAACCTTTTGTTGGTGGCCTTAGTCTCTATAATGGAGCCAGAAAAATAGATAAGAGGTATAAAACTTCCATAGAAAAATATAAAACTTATTTGAAAATAATGTTTGTGTACCTAAAATTTGCAGAACAATCTACAAATTATTATAATTAAGGTTGAATTTAGCAAGCTTGTTAGAAACATGGTTAATATGAAAACATCAGACCATTTAGGAAGTAGTGTCACATATTCTAGAGGTCGACTCAGTCTTCCCTATGCTTGGCACTTCTCCAAAACCCTTGGATTTTCTCCATCCAGGTGATCTTCTTAGTGTAGATAGGAGGAAAATGTCTAGAACAACTTCCATATTCCTTGGAGATGGTAAGGGTGCTTCCAAAAGGGGTAGTTGCTCTTTTGTTTAGGGAAATAGATCTTTAGAGGGTTGTTGGTTGTGAAAGGTAAAACCCAAGGTATTGACTACAATGGGGAGGTCCCATAAAAGAAAACCAATGTCCTCTTTATAATAATACAAAAGGCTGGTTCCTGTGAGGTGGAGTATAGCCTCATTTTAAATGATTCTCAGCTCCCTCTGGAAAAGGAGAAAAAAGAGACAGCAGAAAGGATGCTAGCTAAAGTTAAAAACATGATACTCATGCAAATATAGAATGAACATGCTTTGAAATTTACTTTACTCATTAATGAAAGAACTAGCAGAGCTGTAAACCTGGTTGAAAGAGGATTGGGGACACTGAATATGTAGGCACCAAAAGAAATAATGCTGTAATAATTGTCAGGTTAGTCATAAAACTGGTTACTGATCTACAGGGACATAAAACCATAACCTTTATTACTACCTTTTCTAAAGGACAAAGTGTGTGCCTCTCTGCTGGACAAAAACCATTTCCACCTTACAAACCTACAAGTTAACATTTACTTTCACAGAATCTGAGCCCTAACCACGAGTAAGTAATAAATAAAACAAAGATACAATCCTCCTAGATGATGCTTAAGTATGAACAATAGAGACATGGACATCTTTTTATTTTATATCCAAGTTTAAGATATTTTTTCTTAACACTTAGAATGTATGAGAATGAATAAAACAGACTGTAACACATGGTTGTAAGAATTTAGCTTTAGCTTTTCAACCAAAAACTGGCAACAAGTTTCCCTGGGACTTATGTTTTTATTGGTAGGTTTGTTTGTTCATTCCTTATTTATTTTTGCAACAAGCAAAGAGACCCCAAGATTGTTTTGTTTTCCCAAGAGAAAACACACTTCATGAAAATATCTGATCTCCTTTCCTTTGCTATTGCTGATGCCTTTAGCAAGGACAGACCAGAGGAATACAGAGTTCAGAACATTCAAACCTTTTCCTAAACCGTTGGACCAAATTTAAAGAACTTGATGATTATTCTTTAAAACAAAAATACAGAAACAAACCTTCAGGAAAACAGATCAGGCCAACTCTGAGAGAAACAGAAATTCAATCGACTTTGCTAAGAATATACCTATCAAATTTTATGAAGGAAGGTGGTTAAGAAAAGGCAAAACAGATGCTGGAGCAGCCCGCGTCATCCAAGTATGCTTCAGCTCTTATGCCTTGTTCTAGGGGTGAGGGGGCAGCCATGGCGTTATACAGGACATTTCATGATGGACATGGGTGGGACCCCTCTCCTGCTCAGACTCCTAGCAGGAAGGGGCTCTGAGCACTGAATACTGATGACAAAGAGATATCACAGTGAGGGAGAGCACACCAGGGCAAAGAGCAGCACTTACACGACACACAAAGATAAGGGGTTGTAGCCTTGTGCAGCCAGAGCCCTTAACTAAGGAAATTGGCAGCCATAGCACCTTGTAGGGCTACTTGGAGGGAAACAAAGTCTACCATAAAAATCAATAAATGAAAACTTGGTGTTTTATGACTCCTAAAAGTCCAGGCTCATTTGGAATCTTTAATCAGAAGCCACAAATGCCAAAAATATCAGCCCAGGCAGTCACATCCTCTAACGTGTCATGAGCCCTGTGGAGGTTTTAGGGAACTGGAAAGTCCCTGTTCTGTTGAAAGTGGATGACAACTTCCCGGGGCCACTGCTTCCATCCACAAACAATGGCCTAGTGTAGCTAATTCTTTCTCTTTATGCTGGGGATTTCACTTTGTATGCACGATCTTCTAGTTTTAACTCTGACTCCTTTTTTTTAATGTTAGTGAAAGACAAACAAAACACATCTAAGAGTCAATGGTTTGTGACCTCTGCACTGACGGCTCCCTTTCTTCTCAAATACAATATCACCAATGCCCTATAAAAATCCTTCTTCCAGACCATCTGATCCTCATCCCCAGACGCCTCATCCCTAGATTATATTTCTACCTTACTTCTTTGGAGAGAAGACTGACAAAATTTTGATTCAGGCCCTCCTAAGATTGCCTTTCAAATCATCTTTCTTGTCTTAATCCCCTGCACTCTTTGGATGAGTGATGTTCCACCTCTCTGTTTGACCTTGGTATCCGGAGAAGGCATCCCACTTTGGATCTGGTATCCCTACCACTGCTTGTATAAACAGGAATTCTGAGCTAGAGTGTGTGTGTGAGTGTGAGTGTGTGTGTGAGAGAGAGAGAGAGAGAGAGAGAGAGAGAGAGAAAGACAGAGAGAATAGTAATAACAATGAAGAATTAACTTGGAACTGATTTGTTCTAACACATAGGTTGGGATATAAATAGAACAGAACATTAAGAATTAGAACTTGACAAATCAATACTATTCCCTTATCCACAATAGTTAATAATTATTGGCAGTGGCTCTCAACCCTGGCTTCACATTACAATTACTTAGGATGCCTATAACATACAAATGATTAGATACTATCCCAGAGATTCTAATGCAATTTGTCTGCATTATATGATTTGGTATATAAATTCTCCAGTGATCTTAATGTGCTGTAGGGTTATAAGCCATTGAGGAAAAGCCCCAGAGCATAATGGTTCTGACGGTGGACTTTAAAGTCAGCTTTAAAGTGAGCTTCTTCTACTTAAAGATGGTGGCATGAGAGGTGAGACAGAAACCTCCTCCCAAAACCACATATTATATGAAAATACAGCAAATACAACTAATCCTGTAACAGGAAAGAAGGCTTTGACAGACTGCCTACACCAGGGAAACAGAGAAGACTTCACAGAAAAGGGTGAAGTACCAAACCTGTGATCCGGTGGGACCCAAGCCCTTCCCCCACCCCAACTCACTGGAGGGAGGAAGAGAAAAGGAGCAGGGAGGGGGTGGAGGCCTAGGACTGCTGAACACCCAGCCCTGAAGATCTGCTCTGGGAGCACGAACCTACATGACATGGTGCTCTGGAGATTAGTGGGGTTGGAAAGCTAAGACAGGCAAAATACTTGTAGAGACTGATATTCCAGCCACTTGTAGAGAACAGGTACATACAACCATCTGCTCTGGGATAAAAGAAAGATGGACACTCTGAGACTTCCTAACAGTGAGAGGGCTGCTGAAGAGCCAAGGATTGCCCAGAGCTTGCTGCTCAGGAGAAAGGACAGGTGGACAAAATAGTCCCAGAACACTCAGCCTAGCAGGATGGGAACTTTCAGGGGCTTCAGATGCTCCATCCCCATGGGGGGCAACATAGATATGAGGCCCCCCACTGTGATATGCAGCATGCCACTCATTCCTCACAGCCAGAACTGGCTCACGAACCAACTGCACCTGACACTGCACAAAGCCAGCCAGAGGGCAACCCCATATATGGCAGCAAAAAGTGCTTAGCATAGAGGCTCCTCCTTGTACACTCTGCCCACTGGCTCTGGCAGTGGAGGCAGGCACTGCAGCTATAAAGAGGAAAGACCTCTTTCCTCCTGGCAGGCACCAGCACTGCTCAACTGCGAACCCAGCCATCACTCCAGGGGCTGAGCAGCTCCAGAAAGTAGAGCTTCCTGGCACAAGAGGGAGCCACCTACAAATATGAAAAGGCAAAGGAAATTGGTTCACACCAAAATCCCACAAACACCAAAAAAGAAGGCAAAGTGAAACTCAGTTCACCAATCTTCCTGAAAGATATTTCAAAATAGAAATCATAAACATTCTCAAGGAGCTACAGGAAAATATTCAAGACCTCAGGGAGGAATTCAAGAATGAGATACAAACATTGACAAAATACAGTATCAAAAATGAAACATACAATGGAGGAATTTAAAAGCACATCAGATGAAGTAGAGGAGATGGTAAATTAAATATAAATTAGAGAACAGGAATGCAAAGAAGCTGAGGCACAGAGAGAAAAAAGGATCTCTAAGAATGAATGAATATTGAGAGAACTGTGTGACCAATCCAAATGGAACAATTTGTAATTACATCATAGGGGTACCAGAAAAAGAAGAGAGAGAAAAAGGAATAAAAAGTCTCTTTGAGGAGGTAATTGCAGAAAACTTCCCCAATCTGGGGAAGGAGATAGTCTCTCAGGCCATAGAGGTGCACAGATCTCCCAATACAAGGGACCCAAGGAAGACAACACCAAGACATATAATAATTAAAATGGCAAAGATCAAGGATAAGGACAAACTATTAAAAGCAGCCAGACAGAGAAAAAAGATCACATGCAAAGGAAAACCCATCAGGCTAACATCAGACTTCTCTGCAGAAACCTTACAGGCCAGAAGGGAGTGGCATGATGTATTTAATGCAATGAATCAGAAGGGCCTTGAATGAAGAATACTCTACTTGGAAAGATTATCATTTAAATTTGAAGAAGGGATTGAACAATTTCCAGATAAGCAAAAGTTGAAAAAATTTACCTCCCACAAATTGTCTCTACAGTGTATTTCGGAGGGACTGCTATAGATGGAAGTGTTCCTAAGGTTTAATAGCTATCACCAGAGAAAATAAAACACAGTAAAGAAAGTAGACCAATTAATTACTAAGCAGATACAAAATTAAACCAACTACCCCAAAGTCAGTCAAGGGATAGACAGAGAGTACAGAATATGATACCTAATATATAAAGAATGGAGGAGGAAGAAAAGGTAGGGGGGAAAAAAACCTTTAAATTGTGTTCCTAATAGCATACTAAGGGAGCTAAGTTAGACTGTTAGATAGTAAAGAAGTTACCCTTGAACCTTTGGTAACCACAAATCTAAAGCCTGCATTGGCAATAAGTACATACTTATCAATAATCACCCTAAATATAAATGTTCTGAATGCACCAATCAAAAGACACAGTCAATAAATGGATAAAAAAACAAGACCCTTCTATATGCTGCCTACAAAAGACTCACTTCAAACCCAAAGACATACATAGACTAAAAGTGAAGAGATGGAAAAAGATATTTCATGCAAACAATAGGGAGTGAAAAACAGGAGTTGCAGTACTTGTATCAGACAAAATAGACTTCAAAACAAAGAAAGTAACAAAAGACAAAGACAGACATTACATAATGATAAAGGGGTCAGTCCAGCAAGAAGATATAACCAATATAAACATCTATGCACCCAACATAGCACCACCTACATATGTGAAACAAATACTAACAGAATTAAAGGGGGAAATAGAATGCAATGCATTCATTTTAGGAGACTTCAACACACCACTCACTCCAAAGGACAGATCAATGAGACAGAAAATAAGTAAGGAAACATAGGCACTATGTTGTCCAACAAAGGTTGTGCTAAGAGAGAAGTGTGTTGCAATACAGGCTAACCCCAGGAAAGAAAAACAATCCCATAAGAACAGTCTAACCTCACAATTAATGAAACTAGAAAAAGTAGAACAAATGAGGCCCTAAGTCAGTAGAAGGAGGCACATTATAAAGCTCACAGCAGAAATAAATAAAATAAAGAAAAATAAAACAATAAAAAGAATCAGTGAGAGCAGGAGCTGGTTCTTCAAGAAAATTAACAAAATAGATAAGCCCTTAGCCTGACTTATCAAGGCAAACACAACACAAAAAAAAGAAAACTAAAGACCAATATCCCTAATGAATATAGATGCAAAAATGCTCAACAAAATATTAGCAAACCAAATTTGAAAATACATCAAAAAGATCATCCATCATGATCAAGTATAATTTATTCCAGGGATGCAAGGTGGTACAATATTCAAAAATACATCAACATCATACACCATATCAACAAAAAGAAGGACAAAAAACACACGATCATCACCATAGATGCTGAAAAAGCATTCGACAAAATTCAACATCCATTCATGATAAAAACTCTCAACAAAATGGGTATAGAGGGCTAATACCTCAACATAACAAAGGCCATATACGACAAACCCACAGCCAACATCATACTTAACAGTGAGTAGCTGAACGCTTTTCCTTTAAGATTGGGAATAAGACAAAGATGCCCACTCTCCCCACTTTTACTCAGCTTAGTACTGGAGGTCCTAGGCAGGGCAATCAGACAATACAAAGAAATAAAAGGCATCCAGATTGGTAAGGAAGAAGTTAAACTGTCACTGTTTGCAGACGACATGACATTGAACATAAAAAACCCTAAAGAATATACAGCAAAACTACTAGAATAGCTGAATTCAGCAGAGTTGCAGGATACAAAATTAATACACAGTAATCTGTTGCATTGCTGTATACTAATGATGAACTAGCAGAAAGAGAAATCAGGAAAACAATTCCATTCATAATTGCATCAAAAAGAGTAAGATACCTAGGAATAAACCTAACCAAGGAGGTGAAAGACCTATACCCTGAAAACTATAAGACACTCATGAGAGAAATTAATGAAGACACCAATAAATGGAAATTGGATAGGAAGAATTAATATTGTCAAAATGGCTATCCTGCCTAAAGCAATCTAGAAATTCTATGCATTCCCTATCAAAATACTGACAGCATTCTTCAATGAAATAGAATGAATAGTTCTAAAATTCATATGAAACCACAGAAAACCCCAAATATCCAAAGCAATCCTGAGAAGGAAGAATAAAACTGGAAAAATTATGCTCCCTGACTTCCAGCTCTACTACAAAGCCACAGCAATCAAGACAATTTGGTACTGGCACAAGAACAGATCCATAGATCAATGAAACAGAATAGAGAGCCCAGATATAAATCCAAGCACATATGGCCAATTAATATGCAATAAAGGAGCCATGGATACACAATGGGGAACTACTGTTGTTGGCAAAACTGGACAGCTACATGTAAGGGAATGAAACTGGATTATTGTCTAACTGCATACACAAAAGTAAAGTCAAAATGGATCAGAGACCTGAATGTAAGTCATGAAACCATAAAGCATAGGCAAAAATCTCTTGAATATAAACACAACCATCTTTTTTTCTGAACATATCTCCTTTAGCAAGAGAAACAAAAGAGAAAATGAAAAAATAGGACTATATCAAACTAAAAAGCTTCTGTTCAGCAAAGGACACCATCAGTTGAAGAAAAAGCCATCCTACAGTATGGGAGAATCTATTTGTAAACAACATATCCGACAAGCGGTTAACATCCAAAATATATAAAGAACTCACATAAAGAACTCAACACCCAAAAAGCAAACAATCCTATTAAAAAATGGGCAGAGGATATAAACAGACACTCTCCAAGGAAGAAATTCAAATGGGCAACAGGCATATGAAAAGATGCTCATCATCATTAATTATCAGAAAAATGCAAATTAAAACCACAATGAGATATCACTTGGCATCAGTTAGGATGGCCAACAGGTGCTGGTGAGGATATGAAGAAAGGAGAACCCTCCCACACTGCTGGTGGGAATGTAAATTAGTTCAACCACTGTGGAAAGCAATATGGAGGTTCCTCAAAAAACTAAAAATAGAAATACCATTTGACCCAGGAATTCCACTCCTAGGAATTTACCCAAAGGAAACAAGACCCCAGATTCAAAAAGACATATGCACCCGTATGTTTCTTGCAGCACTGTTTACAATTCCATTCATAACTGCGTCAAAAAGAGTAAGATACTTAGGAATAAACCTAACCAAGGAGGTGAAAGACCTATATCCTGGAAGCCACTTAAGTGTCCATCAGTAGATGAATGGATAAAGAAGAGATGGTACATATACACAATAGAATATTATTCAGCCATTAGAAGAAAATAAATCTTGTCATTTGCAACAACATGGAGGGAGCTAGAGGGTATTATGCTCAGTGAAATAAGTCAGGCAGAGAAAGACAGTATCAAGTGATTTCCCTCATTTGTGGAGTATAACAACAAAGCAATACTGAAGGACTCCAGGAAGGGACTAGTGGTTACCAAAGTGGAGAGGTGGGGGAGGGTGGTTAGGGAGGGAGGGAGAAGGGGACTGAAGGTATTATGATTGATTTACATGGTGTGTGTGGGAGTCACGGGGAAGACAGTGTAGCACAGAGAAGATAAGTAGTGACTCTGTGGCATCTTACTAAGCTGGTAGACAGTGACTTCAATGGTGTATGGGGTGGACTCGATAATATGGGTCAAGGTAGTAGCCACAATGTTTTTCATGTGAAACCTTCACAAGAGTGTATACCAGTGATATCTTAATTTAAAAAAAAGTAAGCTTCTTCCAGCTTTGTCACCCATTAGCTATGTGACCTTGGCCAATGTACCTAGGATGTCTAAGGCTCACTCAGTCGCAGAAAGCACAGAAACAAATGCCTGCTTCATAAGGTTGTTTAAGATGAGGCACTGTTTGTAAAGTGCTTGCAAGTATGGAATAAATGATAGCTATTATTATTATTATGCATTCCCTAGGTGTGCATATGATAGCTATTATTCTATGCATTCCCTATCAAAATACTGACAGCATTCTTCAACGAACTAGAATGAATAGTTGTTAAATTCATATGAAACCACAGAAGACCCCAAATATCCAAAGCAATCCTAAGAAGGAAGAATAAAACTGTGAGGGAGAATTTCCTGACTGTTCCTTATTTAACAATATTTTCAATAATCTTGTTATTTAAAAATAACATGTTAAGAACCCATATTAAAATACATATTAAACATAAATTCAAAAATAAATATATTATGGTACATCCATGTAATGAAATGCTATCCTATCATTAAATAAATCACTATACTTTCATGCTTTCAAATATTTCTAAATGACATAGGAAAGTGCTCACCAAAAAGTGTAAGTAATAAATATACATCCAAATAGGAAAAAATTAAGGGAAAACTTCAAAATGTTAGTGATTATCTCTGGGTAGTGGGATTGTGTGACTTCTGTATTTTTGCAAATTTTCCATAATAAACCTGCATTGTTTTTATAAAAAGAAACCTTTTATAAAACTTTTAAATATTATATTGCCAAAAGAAAGTAAAACAATATAAGCAGCTTCCTTGAAAGAATTATATTTTAATAAAGCTTATTTGTGTCTATAGACCAACATCACAAGTAAATTCTATTCAAAACATTTTGGAACAATGAGAGACTCTCTTGCCAACAAAACAGAATTGGTTAGTAGAATGAATCCTTCCCACAAAAGTACTTTTCTCAAGGAAATAGAAACAGGTGTAAGTGTATAAGGGGAATACAATAATAAGGGTGTATGAAGTGCCCCTTGGGAATCCAATTAAAGATGTCTAATGGCAGCAGAAAATAAGGGACCAGAGCTCAAGGGAGAAGCTAGGACTAGAGATACAGCTCTAGAAGTTAAGGACATAAAGGTAGAAGCAAAGGATGAGATTAATTTACTTAAAATTATATATGTAAAAGGAATACATGGTCAAGGACTGAAATCTGTAAAAATTATAATTTAAATAATGAGGATGAAAAAGATAGCAGTGGTGGACAGCCTCTCTTTTACTCTCCTCAAACCTTTCCACAAACACAATAAAAGAAACTAGGATGTCAAAACTAAAGCCCATGGACAATAGTTCTAATACAGTGAGATTGACAAGATGTTCCACAAATTCCAAAATCCGAGCAATTGTAGACAAATCTCTGGCAGCCACCAGATCTGCATGTCATTAGCACCTGTACCTTAGGAAGCTGATGAGAGAAACATGGCTCCTGATGGATCAAAGACTCCCAAAATAACCATCAGTTATTGAGAAGCTCAACAGCCGAAATGGAGAACAGCCAATGACACTGGAAGGCGCTTGCAAACCTCAATAACAGATGAGCTTGAGGGGTCCTGAGGAAGGTCCACAGGAGGTGAAATGGTCTACAAACTCTCCAAACAACATACCAAAGTTATGCACCACACTGAGAAACTGCTGGAAACAGAATCCCAACTGAACAGGACAGGGACAATGGACACAGGACAAGAGAAGACAAAGGAAGGGACAGTAAACATGGGGGAGGCAGTGGAACCAGGAAATAACAGGCAGCAAATGATGTATTTTTTAACACTGTGTAAAAATCAATAGAAGGGAAAGGTTTATGAAGTCAGGAAAGCTCTCTTGAACCCTATCTCATTCTAAAAGTTCAGGAAAACTAATTTCATATAACAATGATCAATAAAAAATGATTGAGGTCAGAGATAAAGAAGCAGAATAACATCCCTCAGAAAGAATCCCACAGAAACAGAAGAAAAGTAAAACCTAATATTTTTTTAAATGAACAAAAAGACATGTAAAAATGGTAAAATATATAAAAGGAAAGTACACATTTGAAACAGAAATCTCAGAAAAAAGTAATAAGATTCATCAAAGATTTAGAAATAAAGAAAACTAAATTAGAAGGAACACAGGAGCAAATAAATATAATCATACCTTAATAAAAAGAGTACATTAAGAAATGAAGAGAAAGATAAATTAAATTATGCAGAAAGTGACTAATACAGAAGACAGGTAAAGAAAATGTAATAAATAAATAAAAGGAGTCCCTGTACAAGAAAATTAAAGCAAGAAAACAGAACAAATACTAAAAATTATAATTCAGGTAAACTTTCCTGAAATAAAGGGATTTGCAAAACTACCTACATATTAGTAAGTATCTCACATGCCTGGGTTGACTCAGAGTAACCAATATCAAGACATATTCTGGTAAGATTATCAGACTTTATGAAAAAGAAAAAAATTCTTCAGGTACCCAGGTTAAACTAACAAGTTATATAAAAGGGAAAGAAAATGTAATCACGATCAGATGTTTTGATGGTAATACTTTTTCCTGGAAGAAAATGGAGTAACATATTTAAGGTACCCAAAGGAAGAAAATGTGAGCCAAGGACTTTATATCCAGGCAGACTTATAAAGACAGCAGATGAATTGTCATCAGCCTTCAAGAATTAAGGGAATATTGTTCTCATGAGACCTTCTTTAGAATTTGCTAGAGAAAGAACTATAATCAACCAGAATGCCTCAGAGAGACATTAACTTAAATGGTAGTGAACATTAAAATATCTATTTAAATGTACAATATATTTTAATGAAAGATATGAGAGAGGAAGTATAGCATAGCTATGTGCTCTAACAATGTAGATTGAAATACAATTGTAAAAAATGGGGAAAGCATATGCAAAACATTTTTAATTTTGATTGTCTTCAATAATCCTTTTGGTATGTGTTGGGACTATTCTGCAAATGTTTTGGGAGAAACAAGTTAATGATTTTGTGATATCTAATTCTAATATCAATATGTCCTTGAAAACCAGGATTCTTGGTTTGGGGATAGATACAAATGTAAGATAGAAGAAGTTGATCATCCTGTACATTTGAATTCGAAATGAAAGTGACATTATGAATTCATGAGGTATTTCAATCTAATCTTTAAGTATCCTGGTTCAGCCCAGTGAAAGGGCCTACAAATGATGTGGTAACCAACAGTAATCCATGTTACTAGTTTCCACATGGTGGTCCTGAAGAAATGGCTGATTGCAGGTGTGAGGCAGGAAATGCCCCAGCTGAGCCTGGAAACTCGTCGTACAGCAAGAAAGCTACCAAAGACCATTTGGGTTGGCCAAAGAATGCAGAAACCAACTTGAAA
Organism: Manis pentadactyla; assembly: GCF_030020395.1. NCBI lineage: Eukaryota > Metazoa > Chordata > Mammalia > Pholidota > Manidae > Manis > Manis pentadactyla. Next base: position 53,982,645 of record NC_080034.1, read on the forward strand.
AGATCCCCACTGAGCAAAGATACAACAACTTGAGCATTAATAAAGATAATTGCTGTCACGAGTTAAAATGCACTGAACATTATTTGACATAAGGTCATAAATCATACCCCATCCCCCCAAAAATACCCTAAACCTAACCAATTGCATTTAAAGAATGAGAGGGAACTGAGTTTATTTTGAAAAGCATTAAATAAAGAAGAGTATTTCAAGCTATTATCCTGTCTTTCCTTTAAAAACTCTACCACTGGATAATCAAATAGTAGATGAGGGAAAGTTTTTCTTTATACAAGTAGCCCAGCTAATAAATGAAGAAGAAATGGTGAATAGGGCTATCACCATTTTGCAATATCTAATAAAATAAAGGATCTAGACTTTGATTTTCAGTGGCTGCTAACAGCACAAAAAGAGAGACAATTAGACACTATATGCCTCTCAATGAAGAACAAAACACCACCTATGACAAGATTTACCAGAAAAAATTAGGAGGCACATAGGAATTAGACTTAGGAGACATATTTTGAAATAAAGCTTAGGCCATCCCTAAACTACAGTGTTTAGCAGCAGAACATGGTGATAAAACAGTAAAGAAAAGTAAGAGGTGACCATAAAGACCAGAAAGTGGTTATAGTGAGAGGTTTAGGACTGATCAAGGGAAGGTGCCTGCCAAGGTTCCATTCCTTGACCCGGCTGGTGGTTACAATGGTTGCTGCCTTATAGAGGAGAGTGTGTGGTTTGAGAAAAGAGGGCTGGGGACAGAACCCTGGCAAGAGCAACAGTGCTTAAGGACAAAGTGGAAGAAGAACAGGAACCCAGGGGATAGAAAAGGAGCAAAGATCTAGAAGGAAACCTAAAAAAAAGTGGTCCAGAACCCCAAGGAAAAGAAGGCAGGAGTGAACGATAAAGAAACCAAGTGAAATAAGGGTGATTCCCATGGCAACCATTGATATCCTACTTGACACCTTAGTCATCTCACAGGATTAACAGCCAACATCTGGGAAGTTCTTCTTCCCTGACTCAGCCCATGTGGTTGTTCTCATTCTCATCCTGTGCCTGTTTCTTCATGGACACATTTGCCTGATCAGATACTGTAAATATTAGAATTCTTCCCAAGTTCTAGCATGATTTTGTTTTTCCTTCTTAGCCATTCTCCAGTGCCAATTTCTAATGCTCCCACTATTTTATTATCATGTCCTTGGTAGGAAATCTTTGTGTCTAGTTATAAACTTTCTCTTTAGTGCCCAACTGCTTGCTGAACATTGCCACAATTGCTCCCTTTGGCACTTCATGCCCAACATGTATAAAACCAGATCTGCCAACTCCCAACCATCATTTCCTTCCTCTGTCTGCCCTGATTCTGTGTGCACTGTCACCATTCTTTCCACGAGTTTGAAATCCTGTGATCATCCAGGCTTTTCCATCTCCTTCCTACCTAAGCGCCATATCCCATCAGGTCTGCCCTCAAAATTACCCTCTTTCCGTTTCTCCTGCTACCTCCCCAGTGCAGGACCTCCATATCACCACCCCTGCTTATTGCAATAGCTCCCTGACGGCCACAACTTTCTGGTCTGTTCTTGCCTGCCTGCCTCCAGACTAAGCTTCCTGAATAGTAATGTTGATTGTAAGGGGACAACAGGATTCTCGTAACAATCCTAAAATCACACCAAATAAGTAATCCCTCACCATCTGCAACAAATCATCACTCAAACAAAGGGAAACCATGTTATCATGGCATATGTTTTACCACCAGAAAATACAAAGTAAATGCAATACTCCTTTATGGGTCAAGTTCACTGTTGTCAGCAAGTAGAACAAGGTGCCCTTATTCCTTTAAACTCTTGATTTTTCACAGAGATTGAGAAGGAGTTGCATAGGTACAAAAAGAATGCATGGAGAAGACAGCCACAGCAACATTGGCAATGGAAAAGCACACCAGGGCCCTGTGCTGTGCTGGAACTAGTACTGAAAAGCATGTTGTACTTTCCCGACCCTTGGCACAGACCCATCCTTTCACTAATGCTGTCACACAATCAGAATCGCAGCTGGCTGGAGAAAGGTAAGCCAAGGGTTGGAGGCACACAGTGAGCCACCCATTGCAGCCATTGCAGCAGTACACTTCCAGGCCATGTCATTTTCTTTATTAACATAATAAGCAGATAATTGTACACCTATTGAATTTGAGTATTCTGAAATGTCTGTCCCATTCCATTTAAAATTTAATCCATTTTCTGCAATGCTGAAAATTGCAAGGGCGAGATGTGTGTGTGTAGAAGTCCTTGGAGGAGGAACATGCTAGGAAAAGGATCTCCCAGCAGTTCTCAAACTTGGCTGCACATCAGAATCATTTGGGGAAAATTCAAAAATCCCAGATGCATAGACTTTTCCCTCCTTCCCAAACCAAGTTAATCAGAATCTCCAGGGCGAGGCAGGCATCAACATTTTTCAGAACTCCCCAGGGTGTGTGCATGTGCAGACAATGTCGCAAACCACTGTCCTGTCTCCCAAGTCATCTAATCTTTCTCTTGGACCATCACCAGTACTACGAAATCATGCCTCACCATCTCCCACATTTAAAAACTCCTTTGACCAATGTTGGGAATCAACACTATCAATTGGGTTCCTTTAGGTTTCCCCAGAAATGGCTTTGTTCTTCTCACTGTTCATTTTAATATAATGGAGCAGCCAAGTGAAAAAAAAGTTGGCCTCTGAAAGTCATTTGGGTTGGCCTAAAGTGAGGGTACTCCCTACCTCTTAACAATTTATGCTGGTCCCATTCATCTGGCTTTTCAAGGTGCTGTTGTTTGGTGATCATTCAGGCACACAGAGGCTATAAACTTCCTGAGGGTGGGGCTGCAGATGACACCGGACCCTTCCCAGCACTTTGCATCACGCTTTGCAAACATTAGTGCTCTAGTATGGCCTCCTGGTTTTCCTAGGGTCTCATTTCCATTAGACAGAAATATTTTAAAACATTTTAAAATGTGTCATTCCTTTCTGCTGCCGCTGACTTTTTTTCTGTTTGCGTTTCTAATGTAATCCTGAGATCAATGCCTTCTCCCTTACCTCCCTTGTGCTTTGCCACACCCATTCTGACAAGCTCTGCCTCCCTGGGATGTTCCCTCTAGGTTTGGTTCCCATGGAAATCCATCTCTGGGGGAGAAAAGCGGATTTGTTGATAAAAGGCCTGTTGCCTCCTGGTGTAAAGGAGTCACCCAGGGAGGTGGACAGAGTTAGGAAAGAGTTGTACCAACTCCAGTGAGAAGCTGATGCATTTCATGCCTTCCAATCCTGTGTCCACACGGTAGAGGGTTTTTGAAAACTCACCTCAAGACAGTAGCAAATTAATAGCATTGCCTTGTCACACAGAGGCAGGCATACTGTTATAAAACAAAATTCAAATGGGTAAATTAAAAATCTTCTTGGCTTTATTCAATGATGCATGAGTCAGGCAGCATCCTGTCTAGCAGACAGAAAGGTGCTCTGAGGGACGGTATGAAATGGCAGATTTTCATAGGCAGAAAGGGGCAGAGACGGGAAGTTAGTCCAGCAAAAGGCAGGTTGGTTGAAGCAAGGTCACCTTCCTTTGGGGGATGGCAGGGGTCTATCAGGCAGATTACCTCTCTAGTGCTGACCAAGGGATTTCTGATGGACTGATCAAAGATTCCATTCCTGGGAGAGAACAAAACTGTAATTAAGTATTAAGTCTCGGTTTGGTGATATGGGACTTGGCGTTAAGTGACTCAGGTCAGGGTTGCTACATAGAACAGAGGCTGGGTGCAATCGCCAGCCATGCCCACGAGGTGTCACAGGGATTCTGTGTAAGGTTAATCCTCAACTTGAGAAAAAGTAACATCCTTAGCGCTTGCTAGCTCTGTTCAAAGATGCAGAGACTCTCAGAAAATCCAGAAGCGGTGGTACATTGAAAAGGAAGCCATGACAGCAGGGGCTGAGGCTATGCAAACAGAGCCTCCCCTCACCCACCCCAGCCCCCACCCCCGGTCCACCTAATGCACTTACCAGTCAGCAGGGCCCAGTTTCAGATGCAGCCAAAATGTGTTTTAAGTTTGTTTCTAAAAGAAACAGTGGCTGGTGCAGATACTGTAATAGCTGTCTTAATTTTGAAATACTTTCATCTGTGTGTTTAAATACACATACACCCAAACTACTCTTGAATCTAATAACCACTTATTTCTCAACCAGGCAATCAGGAACACTGGGAAATAAACTCTGAGGGGAGGTGGGGGCAAAAGTACATGCCAGCTGTATACTGGAGTTCTCAGAAATCATCCCAGACCCCAGGAAGAAATGTCTGTCTCTGAGCCCTGACAGTTGCTTTGGCCACAGGGCAAACTTTTCGATAAACTACTCCAACTACACAGAGATATTTTCCCTGTCTCCACTGATTACTCATTTAATAAATATACACTTCCACTTAACTATACACATGCAGTGTGCTAGATGCTAAGGAATCAAAGATAGATAGTAGAGGGGGCCTCCTTTGAATGGACTCAAAATTAGGTGTGGAGATAGTTTTAAAGCCAAATATGGTAGTGCTTGTGGGGCCAATTAGCTATTGGGGTGGTATGTTTAGGCCCTAGTGGGGACTTTGAGGGCTAGCTAGTATTTAGTCTCGATAAGGCAGCATTAGAGATGCCCCTAACTTGAGCAAAGTATCCTAGGAGGAAAAAACACTTGCCTTTAAGTGATGTCAAGATTCATAGACACCACCCTGCCCGCACCAGCTCTGCGGTCTGACAGTATTCCAGCGGCCCACCCAATGACCTGAGACAGGACCAGCAGAAACCCAATCAGCTAAGCCCGTGTTTAAGCCCCATGTACCATCTGAGACCTAAGCACTGCAGCGAGGCAGGAGGCTAACATTAGGAATCAAAATTCAACTTACTATGCATCATAGTAATTGACTGGCATAGGCCTCAAGTAGGTTCAAAATCCATAACACCCAAATTTCAGGTCCTGATACTAGATTTTAATATAACTGACTCTGCCTCTCTTTGACCTTTCCTCTTGCTTCCTCCTTCAGCTCCCTCTTCTGCCCTTCCATTCCAATAGTAACTATTTTCGTTGGTTATGTCCCATCTCTTTCTACCATTTCATTATTTGATGGTTGAGACGCCTTCATGGTGATGCTCAGATGATTTGCATAGAGATTCAGATACAATAAACTTTTAGGTTCTTAGCATGTCTTGCAAGACTAGTTCATCTGTCTCTGGGATCCAATTAAGTCCAAAGAGCAGTGGGCATCCCTCTCCTCTCTGCATCTGTGTGTTTGATGGGTGATGGGACATTGAATTTCCAGAGACGAGCACTTACATGGATCAGAGGAAGCAATCCTTGAAGATATTTATTTGTTGTCTTGAAGCTGCCTGCGTAACATGTCAATGAGGGCTTCCAGACTAAAATCTTGAGATCAGCAGGAAGAGATCCTCCTGGGAGTGATCTTGGGTGATGCTACTCAAACGCCCTCTAATCTAATCTTTGAGAAAACTTGTCCTCTAAGAATTCAGTACAGGCTGCATAAATCAAAGAAGAGACTACTTTGGGGGAACTGTTCTTGACAAAAGTTCTGACCATCTAACATTTTCCCGGAAGAGTTGCTCTTATTCATACAGGTGAAAGTTGGCCCTCCACCCGGTTACCCCAGTGGTGACAAATGGAGCCAAAGAAAGGGAAAAACAGCAGATAATACCAGAGCTCTCTCATTTGGCCATCATACTTAGTGAGGGTCTATTATATGCTAGGCACTGGAGAGGCACTGAGGTGGCAGATGTGTCACTTCTGGCTGGTGAGAAGAGCAGGAGCAGAAAGATAAGGACCTTAAAGCAGGAACACTTTGAAGACAGCAGAGGCAAAATAATCAGAACCCAAGGTGAAAGGAAAGAGGACAAGAAAGGGCTTTGAGAGCAGTTATTCCGCTGAGAGTGGTGCCACTGTTGGCCCTGAGTGTACCCACATGGACCAGGAAATGGAAGACACAAAGGTAATTACCACCCAGAAGATGGGTGCTATTAATAGAGGCAGGAACAGGGCGGAGTGGGAGCACAGAGAAGATTCTTCCTGCTCCTCAGGGAGAAGACAACAAGAAAGGAAGAGCTTTGCATTGAAGAGTAACGGTCCCAGTGGCCACAAGGAACCCTAGGGGGCAGATGGGCCTGGCTAAATCGTAACAGGGGCAGGGGCAGGGGTGCACCAGAAGTCGGATCGACGGAATACAGAGATCTGTATGTAGGTGGATCCACCGATTACTTCAAACACTTAGAAATTGCTCTTCATCATCCAGGCAGGAAGTACTCACAGGCAAGCAACAAAATTCAAAGAGGAAAATGTGCAGATATATGTGGTCTAAAAAGTACTTAACTCACAGGTCTCTGCCACCGCCTCTCAATTATCTGAAAAGAAATCGCTTGCTCCTTAATTACAGCTCTTTGGAGTCCACAGAGCTTTCCGAAATAATCGCATCTTGTGGTTAGAACCAGGGGCCCTTTCTCTGGATAGAAACTGTAACTTACAGCACCAGGAATAGGCAAGGAAGCTGGCAGGACGCCTCCCCTCCCGGATGGCCTGTGACTGCCCCTGGGGCACTGGCTGCTGTACCACAAAGAATTCTAGCAGGGAAGCCACCAGCAACCCAGAGGAGCCAGGGGCACATCAGCAGAGGAGCAGGGTGCTGGTTGGGTGCTATTCTGATGTAAGTAACTCTTGAAACACTGTACAGATAGCCTCAAAGCAGAAGTAAATCAACATTGTTTATCTGAAAATCTGAAAACAACCGTGTGAAGACAGACTAAACGGAATAGTAACTCCAGCCGAATTGTCAACCAGAAAAAGGGAAGAAAAAAGAAAGTGTCCAAAGCTAACTTGGGAAACATACATGTAAAATAAGTAAAACTCCCACATAATTATGTTTATTTTAGGGGTTACTGAACTGATGATACGAATCTGCTTCTTGGTGAGTTGAAATCAAAAGCCTTCACTAGAAGTAAATTTTATTTGCAGCAAATAAGGAGACCACAGGGAATCACTTCTCAAAGCCACGACTGCTCACCCAAGGGAAGGCTAGTTCTTTTAGTGGGGCAGGGGAGGCATATTCAAGCAGGGAGGCTCTGTCATTACATGCAGAGGCAGGGTGAAGTCAGAATCACGAATGATTCTCTCAGGTTTCCACTCCACTTGGAACCACAGCTTTTACTTGTGGTACTCTTTGCAGCCTAACTAAGCTGTACTCAGAACCCAGAAGGATCAGAAGTAGTGTCCAGAAAGGAAAACTGAAGTGGGAATTGGGCAGTTGGAGTCTTAAAGGACTTTGCAGTGTTCTCAAAACTTGACCCTGAAATACACTAGCTGGCTTTCTGTAACCTTTAATTTTTCTCACCCTCACTGTGCCAGCCCCTTCTCTCATGTTAGTACCACTTCCTGTAACTGTAACGTCACTTCCTTTTTTGTGTTTTTCACCTATATTGCAGTAATGCTGAGTTTTCCTCAGCAGAAATAGAAAGTGTAAAGAATTTGATGTGGGGGCCTTTTCCATTTTGCACACTCTGGCCTTTAGACTTTCAACTATTATTGTTGGGGTAGGGTCTATTGCATATAACAATTACGGAAGTATTGTTTTTTCTTTTAAACTCAAGACTTTAAGTAGATGTGGGTAAAACTGAAGCATTTCCAGAATCTCACACCTGGCCTTAGTGCATCTCCATATCAACAGGCGTTTCTAAGGGGTGGAGAGAAGTAGTTCATCTCCATATCAATGGGTAATTACCTGGGCCACTGAGGGCTTATCTGAACCTGAGAGCCTGGGGGGAGGATTCACTAGCTTCTGCTACTTTAGGAGACAGATGCTGCATGGTTTTTTGTAAGCAATAAAAATGTCTTAAACTTTATTTCTCACTTTAACTAATTTCAGTTTTAGAGGTATTTTGTCTGGGGATTTACTCTCCCTGGAGTTACATCTGCTAGTAGTTGGCACGACCTCTGAACCCAAAATTTGTCTAAATGGGTGCGACTTTTGGGAGGGCTCCCCCTAGAGATGATGGGGAGATGCCTGGAGCACCCCCTGTGGATAGTTGTGAGGCCCCAGTGGATGCAGCAGCAGAGGGTTCAGCTTCACCTGGAAGCCCCCTATTTGTGGGGCTTATAGTTTGGGAGCCCCTAGTGGGGAACTGGTCTAGGATAAAGCACCTCATAGAGGGGTAAGGTCTTCTCCAGGACTGAGGAAGGGTGGAGACACCGGGAACTGTGGAATTAGCCCTCTGTGAGAAAGAAGACTGCTTAGAGGCCCTGAGTGGCCATGTAGCAGCTGGCATTATAGGGTCCCGTTTCCTCGAGATAGTGGAAAATGTTCGAGAGAGAGAGAGAGAGAGAGAGAGAGAGAGAGAGAGAGAGAGGGCTACCAAGGAGAAAGAGAGGGTGATTGAGAGGGTTATCGAGGACAGAGAGGGACTTCAGCAGGAGAGAGACACACTTTGGCGTCGCTTGGAGGACCTGAGTGATGACCTATGGGATTCCCTAAGGAAGAGAGACAGTTATTGAGAAAATGCATCACTGTCCTGGAAGACTCCTTAGCAGCGGAGAAGGGGGAGGCAGCAGGAGCAGCCACGTTGCAGGAAGCAGTGGGGGAAGGGAAGGAAAGACTGGTACCTTCAGCCCCAGAAATGGTGAAGAAGCCAAGGAGAGAAGATAAGGAGGGGCCGTGGGCTGATCTGCTGCCGAGGCCACTACCCAAGGTACCAGCCTCTCCCATATTAAAGGCCCACTCAGCTATAATTAAAAAACAAAAATGAAACAACTACGGGATCCTCAGGGCAAAGAGCCCCCCTCCTCCCCAGGTTGTGGAGCACTCCATGCTCCACCCCTATGCCCAAGATGAGCTCATGGACATGAGTGTCCAGTAGAGGCAGAAGCCATCAGAATCTCTGCCTACATGACTTTTACATTTCTGGGATATGGGGGTGGAAAACATTGTTATGTCGGGTTCTGAGATGAGTGGACTGGCTTCCTTGACAACTCACCCCTCCCCTCTGGCAGCAGTTGCAAGGTGTCCATCATGCCTCAGGGAATCAGACACTTCTGGAATGGCTCACAGCTTCCATCAGGGCAGTTTGGCCTAATCAGAGTGATTTACCATATTTACCCACCAGCTGGAAAACATACGTAGAGCTCCAACAGGTACTGCAGGAACTGGGTATGAAAAGTAGCATCTATAATATGGACGCCCAGGGCCCCAATGAATAGATGTTCACTATAGGAATGAGAAATCTGGTGCTGCATACAGCCTCCCCATCTCTCTTTGGGTCCCTAGTGACTCCTCTTGCCCCCACATAGGTCTACTGGTAAGTGAGGCTATTCATACTTTAGCAGATCTGGGGGAGGTTGAAACAATAAGGGCACTGAGGAAAGTAGGGGCCACAACTGAAAGAACAGGTGCAAAAGGCCCCGTGAAGGTCTCAAGGACCCAAATCTGGGTTGATTTGATAAAGGCCGGGGTAGTGAAAGAAACACTTGATGGGCAGCCCAACAGAATCTTGTTAGAACTGTGGCACCAAATAAACCCAGAGCAGCAGCTCCAGCCACTGAGGTCCAGGACATGGAAACGGGAGTCAAGGCTGCATGCCCCTCCAGTGTCCCTGTGAAACTTCCTGGGGAACAATACTCAGGATACACCTGGGCCCTCATCTCCACAGAAGGATGATTGGGCATCACTGTTCAACAGGGGAGGTTCAAGGTTCCTACCTTCTGTGACGTGGTGGGGACTGGAGGCCACATGTAGAATTACCAGTTCATTGGTCTGCTGTGAATGTACGTGTCCTGCTGTTGGTGGACACAGGAGCTCAGTGTTCTCTGGTTTATGGCAACCCTGAGCATTTTCCTGGGTCCCCTGCTGTGATAGATGGCTATGGGGGTAAGGCAATTAGGGTGTAGAAAGCCCAAATCCCATTGGGGATAGGGCATTTACCACCAAAGGAGTATACTGTATACATTTCTCCTATCCTGAATATATTTTGGGGGTAGATATCTTGCAGGGCCTGTGGTTAGAGACCACTATAGGGAAGTTCAGAGTGGGGGTTCATGTGGTAAAGGCATTTCTGAGGGGACATGCTAAGCACCCACCTGTAGCTCTGCCTATACCTCAGCAGGTGACATTACTAAGCAGTATAAATTGCCTGGGGGCACAAGGAAATTGGAGACACTACAAGAGTTGGAGAGGGCAGGCATCATAAAGCCTATTCACAGTCCATTTAATTCCCCAGGGTGGCCAGTGAAAAAGCCAGACAGCTTCTGGCATATGACCGTGGACTACAGGGAACTGAATAAAGTCACACCCCCTTTGCATGCTGCTGTCCCCTCTATAGCAGCCATTCTGGACACACTCAGCCATGAGCTGGGCACATACAGTAATGTTGTAGACTTGCTAATGCTTTCTTCCCTATTGACATAGCACAGGAAAGCCAGGAACAGTTTGCCTCCACCTGGGAATGCCGGCAGTGGACAGTCACTGTCCTTCCACAGGGATACTTCCACAGTCCCACCATTTGTCACAGACATGTAGCCCAGGACTTGGCCACATGGAAGAAACCGCAAACAGTGCAGCTGTAACACTACATTAATGATATCCTGCTCGCATCTGATTCTCTTTCAGATTTAGAAGGGGCAGTTCCTAGACTGCTGCAACATCTACAAAACAAAAGATGGGCTGTGAACAGCACCAAGATTCAGGGACCTGGTCTGTCTATAAAATTTTGGGGTGTTGTCTGGTGAGATAAAACTAAAGTTATTCCTGAAGCAGTCATAGACAAGATCCAGGCTTTCCCCACCCCTACCACTGCGGCAGTATTACAAGAGTTTTTATGTCTTTTGGGCGACTGGAGTGTTTATCTTGCAGTTGGCACAAATCCTGAAGCCCTTACACCATTTGGAATGAAATGGCATCAGGTGGAACTGGGATGAGACATGGGAGCTACTTTTACAGTTGATAAGTAAGCAGTCAGTGCCATGCAGGCCTTGAGTGGAATGGACTCATCAAGGCCCTGTGAGCTAGACGTTCATGTAACCGAAGAAGGTTATGGATGGGGTCTTTGGCAGCAGCTTGAATGGACATGCCAGCCTATTGGCTTCTGGTCACAACTATGGAAAGGAGCAGAGGTACGGTACACCTTGATAGAGAAGAGACTGACTGCTATGCACCATGCTTTGCTGGCTATGGAGCACATAACTGGAGCAGCTCCGACCAAGGTAATAAACACCTATCCTATCACGGGGTGTGTATGAGACTGGACCCAAAGTCCACAGAGTCGCGTGGCACAGATGCCTACACTGGCCAAATGGAGTGCATATTTACAGCACTGTAGTGCCCTCTCTACTAGCCCCTCAAGTGGAGAACTCCAACGCTTATTGGACCAGTGACCTACACCAGTGGAAAGCTGGAAGAACTTGCTTTGAGCCATTGGTAGCTAAGAGGCCTTATCAGGAGGGAAGCGGAAGATGCTTGGTATACAGACTGCTCCACTTGTGGTCAGCACCCAAAGTCGAGGGCTGTGACTCTCCATCCTAAGAATGAGACAATATAGATAGAAGATGGAGAAGGGAAGAGCAGACAATGGGCTGAGTTGCAGGCAGTATGGCTCATAATCATCCAGGAGCCTTCTCCTATAGTTGCATGCACTGACAGCTGGGCCATGTATCACGGCTTCACCCTGTGGCTACTGACATGGTACTGTGTCAACTGGATGGTTGGTCACCAGCCCCTTCAGGTGCAAGAGCTGTGGTAAGAACTATGGGCCTCTGGTCAGACTAAGACAGTTACCGTATATCAGGTGACTGGCCATTTGCCTTTGGCATCCCCAGGGAATGATAAAACAGACACACTGGCCCAGGTGCATTGGCTAGAAGGAAAGCCTGCCTCTGATGTGGCCCAATGGCTACACCAGCATTTGTTGCGAGAGGGGCAAAAGACAATTTGGGCTGTAGCCCTTTGGTGGGGCTTGCCATTGACCTTTGAAGAAGTCAGCAGAGCCTGGAAGGAGCTCTTTGTATGCTTTAAGAGGGACTTACACCGAGTCCCACAGCAACATGGGACTGATACCTCTTGTCAGGTGGCAGATAGACTATATTGGGCCTCTGCCCATATCAGAAGGATATTGGTATGCCATAAAGTGTGGACACGGCTACTGGACTGTTGGTTGCTCTTCCTGTATGTTGTGTAGATCAGCAAGTAACAAAAGGGGCCTAGAGCATCTCTTTGCAACCTATGGCTGGCAGCAGGTGATTGAGAGCAATCAAGGCACCCACTTTACTGGACATGCATTACAAGAATGGGTGCTGTAGCAATTAGGACTAAAGTGGAAGTGTCATGTACCATATAACCCTACTGGGACAGGCATGATAGAGAGGTACAAGGGTTTGTTGAAATATGGCCTGAAGTCAGACACCAATAGTCTATGGGGCGGTCAGTTTGCTTATGGACAGTGCTATGGCATCTGAATGAGTATATCCCAAAGGAGCCTTGAGCCTGTGCACATGCTAACACATGCTGCTGCCTCTCCTATGCAATTGCATGTGCAAACCAAAGAGGAGTTATTGAGGCCAGGATATGGCCAGCAGAGCAACATCCTGCTGCAGCCCCTACTGCATTAAACCCTGGAGACACTGCTGAGTGGATGGGGCCAGGGACATTTTGGCACATGGACCAGTGATGGCTGGCCCTTCTGGCACCTTGGGGGAAAGGCCCGGAAGCTGGCTTCCTGTGTGTTCCCGGAGTAATAGCAGAGCAGCCCCCAAAGATCATGGTAGGGTACCCAAAACATCTGGGAGGTAAGAGCATCTTACAGGGAAGTTTTGTTTCATCTTTATGTCCAGTGCATGTGCCTCCCGTACTCTATATATTGACCCATCTGTAACTTCCACAGGGAGGGGGGTGAACGTCTGGTATACTGGACCAGAATGAGATCCCATTCCTGCCACTGTCCTATCCAGGGCCACTTGTTTGCCTGCATCCTATCTGATGGATAAGATTTGCCTATGCTGGTATCATTAAAACATGTATCTTATCACCCTTAAGGTTATTTTCTTCTACAGTCCCTGAGACCTGGAGCCAACCCCTGGCTGCAGCTGCCACATGATTATTGCTCTGAACCCTCTATCTCTTCAGCTGCTGCCTGCCTGTGGAATGGGCGAGCTATGGTCTTAATCTGTATAGGGCTTTGAACCTAGCTGGATCCTCCAGCTTGAGGATTATCATGATTTTATTGCTGTTGCTATTGTATGTCATTAGTCTATTTACAATGCTCCGGTTTTCTTGCACAGGGACCACTGCAGAAGATGGGGAATGAGTAGATTGTAAGATGAGATTTCTGGAAGAGTGGCCTGTGGGTAAAATAGCAGTATTTCCAGAATCTCTCACCTGGCTTTAGTGCATCTCCATATCAACAGGCGTTTCTAAGGGGTGGAGAGAAGTAGTTCATCTAATGGGTAATTACCTGGGCAACGAAGGGCTTCTCTAAACCTGAGAGGTTAGGGGGAGGATTCACTCACTCCTCCCACTTCAGGAGAGAGACAGACGCCAGACGGTTTTTTTGCAAGCAATAAACGGGTTTTAAACTTGATTTCTCCTTTCGACTGATTTTGGTTTCAACTAGGTATTTCATCCCGGGATTTCCTCCCCCCAGAGTTACAGTAGACAACTAAGGTATTAGTCAAGAATGACCACACTCATGCTGTGTAGTAAGAATTATGTTCAATCATAACATAATATATAAAAGATATAGAGTGCATTCTGAAATCGATTTCTCAGTTCTTCCAAGGAATCAAGAGTTAGTTAGACCGTGCCCTCCCCTGCATACCCCGCATTGTTCCTAAGTGCGGTGGTTTGAAGAATGACTTATCAGAAAGCTCCAGGAAGGCACAGGACTGGAAGATGAGTGGTACATATAATTTCTCAAAGTCTGATAGAAGAGTGAAAGATGCATAAGAGTAACAATCGTGAAAACACTGCGTGGTTCTCCCTGTTCTCCCACAGGGAAATCGCCACAGTCTCTTCCATGTACCACATGACTACCCAAAAGGGACCTCGGGGGCACCGCATAGGAACTACCAATCATCCGCACCTTTCTCCTTCTCCAGTTCTGTTTTCTTTTTTCATGAGAGAACCTGTGATATCTACCTAAGCCAAAGACCACTGCCTGAAGGAACACCCAAATTATCTTAAGTGAAGCAGGTCTAAAGTCACAGGAGGGAAATGACGCTGTGCTGAGTAACAGGATAGGGAACGAGGTATGGTGAGTCACAGGGCAGGAGCCAGCAGGCGGATCCAGGCAGAATGCAAAGGCCAGTGGTGGAGAGCTCAGCTGAGGACAGCACGGAGGCCTGCTCTTACATCTACCTGCATGTGATGTGAGGGTGCGCTCAATAGCACTGAGAAGCCAGGTGGCAATGATAGGCAAATACAGCAATGGGACAAAGCAGAGAGCCCAGGAGAATGTCCACACACACGTGTTAGTACCTCTAGAAGCTCTGAGACAAGAATCTGTGTGCAGGCCTTTATATTTGGGAGGTGCGAGCAAGTGCAGTAGGGAGAGAGGTAGTCTGTAAGGGGCGAGTAAGGAGGCAGCCTCAGCAGTGGGCTCTGGAGCTCTTCTCCAGGGGAAGCTCTGGGAAAAGGCCTAGAACATGTCTCAGAACTATCCCACCTGCAGAGGGAGGGAGGGAACTGGGACACTCGTAGGCTGAGTCCTTTCAGACTCTGCTTGTGAACCGCACCCAAGCCAGCACCTGCAGGCTTCTGTGGTTCTACAAAAGTCCTCTGGTCAGAGAGGAGATATTGGCAATCAGAGGACCTCAGGAGCTCACTGAAAAGGCACAGCACACATGTTCTCTGTGGCATGTGAAAGAGGTAACCCTACAAATGAGTGAGGGGAAAATGGACTGTTCAATAAATGATGTTGGGACAAATGACTATCCATATGGGAAAAGATAAAATTAGTTCCCTACCCCACACTATACAAAAATAAATCGCAGATGGATTAAAGCCCTAGACACAAAAAAAGAAAAAATATGTAAAATATCTTGGGCAAATATCTTTATGACATCCTAATATGGACAGACTTGTTAAGATGTGCAAATCACAAATTCCAAAGAAAAAAATTATATATATATATATCTCAATTTGACTTTTTTAAAAATTAAAACATCTGCACCATAAAAGAGGACAAACAGCATGAAGAACCAAACTATAGACTTAAGGATGTTACTGGCAGCCAGCAACCAACAAGTATGATAAAAGATCAATATCTAGAGTACACAAAATTATCCTCTCAACTGATAAGGAAAAGACACCAGGCAGAGTAGGGGGAAAAAGGTAATTTGCAAAGAATACTTAAATTATACCTTTAAACCATCTATTTAAACAAAAAGAAAAAGAGAGTGTAACTGTTCATGTATACAAAAATGTGCCAGCTGGTAAAAGAACAAAAGATATAAACAGGATTTACGAAGAAGGAAACCAGTCCATTAATCATATGAAAAAATGTTCAATCTCAATAAAACTCAGGGACATGCAAATTAAAACAATAAGATAACGTGTCACACACATATCATGGATGAAGCTTCATGTCTGGTAACACCAAGTACGAGCGAGGATGTGGAGGAGCGGGAACCGCAGGCCTCCCTGGGGGCAGAGTGAGAGCGATTCTGTCCCCGTGAGGAAGCTGGGTGCCTACAATGGAGCGATTCCACCGCCAGATCCACCCCGGAGAGACGTACACATAACCCAGGAGACACCCAAAAGGATGACCACTGCTGTTTGTGATAAAAAAAAAAAGAAGGAAAGGCAGCAGAAAAGGGGGGGAGAGAGGGATGAAGGAAGAATCTAAATGTCCCTGAGTAGGAAGAACATACAAATTAACTACGTTTAATTGCATATGAAATATTGTTCAGCAGTTAAAATGGCTGAGGTAGGTATAAGCATATGGTTAAATCTCAAGAGCATCCTGTTGAGTAGGGAGAGAAAGGTAATTTGCAAATACTTAAATGACACCTTTAAACCATCTATTTTAAGTTTTTAAGCCAAAAAAAAAAAAAACGGTGTAATTGTTAATGGATACAAAAGAGTGCCAAAACATATGATGAATGTTGGTGACCTCTGGAAAGGGGTGGAAAAGGGAACTTCCAAGAAGGAAGAAAACTATTTATGAATGTTTTAATGCTTCTTAAAAAGATCTAAACAAAAATGGGAAAATCTTAATTCACATACATTGAGCATCTGTGGTGGGTATATGGGTGCCTGTTATGTTATTTTTGTACATTTGGAGATGTTTGAAATATTTCATAATTTAAAATGTTAAAAATAAAGTACAGCTATACATCATCTTATTGTGCTCCACAGATAGCGTGTTTTTTACAAACTGAAGATTTGTGCCAACCCTGCATCGAGGAAGTCAGTCGGCACCATTTTGCCAATAACGTTTGCTCACTTTGTGTCTCTGTCACATTTTTGTAATTCTCACAATATTTCAAATGTTTTCATTATTAAATTTGTTATGGTGATCTATTATCAGTGATTACAACTTGCTGAAAGCTCAGATGACAGCATATTTTAGCAATAAGATATTTTTAATTAAGTATATATGTGGGTTTTTTAAAGATATAATGCTATTGCAGACTGAATATAACTACAGTACAGTGTAAACATAACTCTTACATGCACTGAGAAACCAAAAAATTCATTGTCTGAGCTTTGCTGTGATGGCCTGGAACCAAGCGCACAGTACTTCCCGGGTGTGCCGGTGTCACTGTCGGAAGCTGCAGTTGTAGGTATCTAGAGCACCCACCCCGGGGTTCTCACCCCACGGGGTTTTCCCACACCCAGGCAGACATGACTTTGCAGAACATCACCCCATCACCTGTGATGGTACCTGGTACCATTTCCCAAACCTTGCCACAAGCCTTTCCTTTCCCGCAGACGTGATCATTTTGAGTCAAGTGGATTTGCCAAGCTCAGGATAAGCCAAGCTTGTGGCTTACATTATTTCATTAATAAGTAACTACATGAAATACTAATATGACTCCACTCAGCAGTTATTTTATTTATATATGTATTACATAACATTTGTTTTTATAATTGTATTTATGAATTCATTCATAATGTGATCATATTTATAATGTATGTCTTAGTTTTATGATTTCATGTACAGACGTATGCATTTATATATAATTATTATAATTACTGTTGCCCCTGTTTTATAGATAAGTTAACAGATGCTGGGTGGCTCCAAGAGCTTGGATAGTTTCTCATGAGTACAATGGAGCCGAGCTGGGATCTAGACTGAAGTCTGTCTTCCTCTGAAGACAAGAGTCTTCTTTGCACCAAACTGTTGTGTGGGAAGAACATTTGCTAAGAAGCTCAAAGTTCCAAGATTGGCCTTCAGGTTTTTGTCACTTTTTGATTTTGATTTGGGGAGTGTGTATTGGAGGGGAAATAAGAGAATTTTTGAAAAAGGGATGATGAGATCATAGGGGTGCGTTTCCATTTCAACTGAGAACAGCTCTGGGAACTGGTGTCTCCTCCGCAGGCAGCATCCTTTTATCAAGTGGGTGGGTGTCAAATGGTGGTGCTTCTGCTAGGCTCACTCCAAGCCTGCAAGCTGGGGCTGCGCAGAACCTCAATAGCAGGACATCAGATTTGGAACACAGCACCTGCCTACACAGTCAGTTCCTGCCTTATCCTTCCTCCTTTCCCTAGGCTACTCTATTTTTGTTCCCCTAACAGCTCAGAGTTTATCCCAGCTCTGAGCCAATTCTCACCCCCAAGTCCAACACTGTATCAATATCAGGTTCACATGGCAGCCACCATGGCCCCATGTTCATACCCAAAGCTTGTTTGAGCCCCTCCCTTGTGCCCCAGGAGCCAACCTCCTGCAGCCTGGGGACCCCATGTGTTCATAGTTCCCACGGGGTGCTGCTTACAAACCCAGACTTGGGAGGAAAACCTAGGTTTTAATCTCAGTTCCTCTTCCTACTTTCCAGTTCTGGGGTGCGCAGACTACTTCACTTTTCTGGGCCTCAGTTTCCTCATTTGGGAATAGAATTAATGACAATAATTATTTATAGGGTTATGTGAGGAGTAGATAAGGGATGAAATGTACGTATTAGTACTATGCCTGTCACTGGAGGACCCCTTGGACTTTAGCTATTGTGAATATTAGGTTTCCATTCCAGCTGCCCTCAAGCTTTTGAATAACACCCTCTCCTGGATTGCCATTGTCCTGTTTCATCCGCCTAGGAGGCCTTCAGATTACATTGCTTCTGTCCCCACACATTTCAACTGCTGACTTATTTCTACAGATGGGTTTTCTCCCGGGGCTTATAGCTGCATATGTCCTCATGGTGCCTGTAATACCCTAGAAGGCTAAGACAAGACCAAATATTGGATGCTGGATTCTCCCAGTCATGGTCTCTCGGCAGTCTGGCAGATATCCAAGCTAGATTTTGCCCTAAGACATGACAGAAATTACAACAGACTGTTGGTTTTCCCCGAGAAAGGTCTGCTTGCCTCAGAGGTAGAAGAGTTAGTGAGAATAGAAGATTCAGTAGAAACCAAGCCCTCCAGCCTTAGACATTTCACTAACTCATTCACTTAACTAATTGCAAAGTAAAGAGAGCCATCAGTTTGTTGGCGCCTATGCCGTGGACATCTGGGGATGGATGATCCTTTGTCGAGGGGCTGTCATCCACATTGTGAGATGTTCAGCAGTATCCCTAGCCTCTACCCCCTAGATGCCATAGCATTCCCCCCCACAACTTTGTAACAACCAAAAGTCCCCCAGGGTCCAAAATCACTCCCAGCTGAGAAACCAACCAGTGTTCACAAGTGTGGGGAAAATTGCAACATTTCCAGAACCTCTTCCTGGCCTTAGTGCATCTTCATATCAATAGGTGAATCTTACAAGGGTGAGTGGGGACATACACGGGAGAGCAGAAGTGGATGACTGCTTGTAAGCAATAAATGGGTTTCTTCCACTTAATTTCTCCCTTTGACTGATTTCAGTTTCAACGGTTTTTTGCCCAAGGATTTTCCCCCTGGAGTTACATCTGGGGGAGGGAGAGGGAAAAGCAGTGCCTTCAGCCCAGGAAATGGTGGAGGATATGCTGGGAGCAGATGAGGGGGTGTGACCGAAGGCCCCTCTGTTGCTGAGGCCACTGCCCAAGGCTCCAGTCTCTCCTGTATTAAAAGATCTGCCCAGTTGTAATTAAGAAAATAAAAACAACAATGGTGGGCTCCTCAGGGGGAGAGGTCAGCCCCTCCCCAGGCTGTGGAGCACTCCCTGCTCCATCTGTAAACCCAGGATGAGCTGGTGGACATGAGTATCCAGTTTCAACAGAAACCGTCAAAACCTCTGCCTATGTTGCTTTTGCATCTCTGGGATATGGGGGTGGAAAATTTTGCTATGTCGGGTCCTGAAATGGGTAGACTGACTTCCTGGTGATTCACCCTTACCTCTGGCAGTGGTTGCAAAATGTCCATTACAGCTCAGGAATCAGATGCTTCTGGATTGGCTGACAGCAGCCATCAGGGCATTTTAACCTAACCAGGGTGATTTGCTATACTTACTCACTAGCTGGAAAATGTATGCAGAGCTCCAGCAGGAGTTAGGGGGCTGGGCAAGAAATATCATATATTATATGGACCCCAGGAGCCTAATGAGGAGTTATTTACCATAGGAATGAGAAATCTGGTGCTCCATACAGCTCCCCCATCTCTCTTATGGTCCCTAGTAACTATTCTGTCCCCCCACATAGGGCAACGCATAAGTGATGCTACTTGTATGTTAGCAGATCTGGGGGAGGTTGAAACAATAAGAGCACAGAAGGATATATGGGCTATGACAGAAAGGAGGCGTGCAAAGTGCTCTGTGAAGATCTCGAGGAACCAGACGTGGATTGATTTGATAAAGGCCAGGGTAGTGAAAGAAAAACTTTATGGGCAGCCCAATACAGTCTTGTTAAAACTGTGGCACCAATTAAACCCAGAGCAGCAGCTCCAGGTGTTCAGGTCCAGGACATGGAAACTGTAGTCAAGGCCTCATGCCCCTCCAGTGTCCATGCAAAACTTCCTGGGGGACAGTACTCAGGATTTGCCTGGGCCCTCATCCCCACAGGAGGACCACTGGGCATCACTGTTCAACTGGGGGGGTGTCAAGGTCCCCACCTTGGGGGATAAGGTGGGACCAGAGACCACATGTACAATTAGCAATTCATTAGTCCGCTGTGATTGTACAATATGTCATGCCACTGGTGGGCACAGGAGCTGAGGGTTCCCTGATTTATGGCAATCCTGAGCATTTTCCTGGGACCCCTGCTGTGATAGATGGCTATGGGGGTAAGGCAACTAGACTGAGAAAAGCCCAAATCCCATTGGGGATAGGGCGTTTACCAAAAAAGGAGTATACTGTGTACATTTCTCCTATTTCTGAATATGTTTTGGGGGTAGATATCTTGCAGGGCCTGTGGTTATAGACCCCTGCAGAGAAGTTCAGACTGAGGGTACATGTGGTAAAAGCAGTTCTGAGGGAACATGCTAAGCACCTACCTGTAGCTCTGCCTATACCTCAGCAGGTGACAAATATTAAGCAGTATAAATTGCCTGGGGGGCACAAGGAAATTGGAGAAACTCTACAAGAGTTGGAGAGAGTAGGCATCATAAAGCCTATTCACCGTCAGTTTAATTCCCCAGGGTGGCCAGTAAAAAAGCCAGATGGCTCCAGGCATATGACCGCTGACTACAGAGAATTGAATAAAGCCACACCCCCTTTGCATGCTGCTGTCCCCTCTATAGCAGCCATTCTGGACACACTCAGCCATGAGCTGGGCACATACAGTAATGTTGTAGACTTGCTAATGCTTTCTTCCCTATTGACATAGCACAGGAAAGCCAGGAACAGTTTGCCTCCACCTGGGAATGCCGGCAGTGGACAGTCACTGTCCTTCCACAGGGATACTTCCACAGTCCCACCATTTGTCACAGACTTGTAGCCCAGGACTTGGCCACATGGAAGAAACCGCAAACAGTGTAGCTGTAACACTACATTAATGATATCCTGCTCGCATCTGATTCTCTTTCAGATTTAGAAGGGGCAGTTGCTAAACTCCTGCAACATCTACAGGAGAAAGGATTGGCTGTGAACAAGCACCGAGGTTCAGGGACTTTTCCCTTTCCCTACCACTGTGGCAGTATTGCAAGAGTTTTTGTGTCTTTTTGGTGACTGGAGACTGTTTATCTTGCACCTGGCACAAATTCTGAGGCCCTTATACTGGTTGGTATGAAAGAGCATCAGGTGGGATTGGGATGAAACATGTGTAGCTGCTTTTACTGTTGCTCAGTGAGCAGTGAAGGCTGTACACACCTTGAGTGTAATGGACTCATCAAGGCCCTATGAACTATATATTCATGTAACTGATGATGGTTATGGATGGGGTCCTTGGCAGTGACTTGAACAGACAAACCAACCTATTGGATTCTGGTCACAACTATGGAAAGGAACAGAGGTCCAGTACACCTTGATAGAGAAGCAACTGGCTGCTGTGCACCATGCTTTGCTGGCTACAGAGCCCATCACTGGAACAGCTCCAACCAAGGTAATAATTACTTATCCCATAGTGGGGTGGGTGCAAGACTGGATCCAAAGGCCATGTAGAGACATGGCACAGATGCCTACACTGGCCAAATGGGGTGCATATTTACAGCAGTGTAGTACCCTCTCTACTAGCCCCTCAAGTGGAGAACTCCAAGGCTTATTGGGGCCAGTGACATATGCCAGTGGAAAGCAGGAAGAACTTGCTTTTGAGCCATTGGTAGCCGAGAGACCTTATTGAGAGGGAAAAGCCCCTATACCTGAAGATACTTGGTATACGGACAGCTCCAGTTGTGGGCAGCACTGGAAGTGGAGGGTTGGGCTTTCCATCCTAAGACTGAGACAATATGGATGGAGGATGGAGAGAAGAAGAGCAGCCAATGGACTGAATTGTGGGCAGTATGGTTCATGAGCTAGATGTTCATGTAACTGAAGATGGTTATGGTGGAATCTTTGGCAGTGGCTTGAACAGACACGCCAACCTATTGGATTCTGGTCACAAGTATGGAAAGGGGCAGAGGTCTGGTACACCTTGATAGAGAAGCAACTGGCTGCTTCTCTATCACCCAGGAGCCCTCCCATAGTTTTCTGCACTGACAGCTGAGCTGTCTTTCAGGGCTTGACCCTGTGGCTACCAACATGGTACCATGCCACCGGATGGTTGGTCACTGGCCCCTTTTGGGGCAAGAGCTGTGGCAAGAACTATGGGCCCCTGGTAAGACAAAGACAGTTACTGTATATCATGTGACTGGCCATTTGCCTTTGACATCCCCAGGGAATGATAAAACAGACACATTGGCCCAGGTGAATTGGCTAGAAAGAAAGCCTGCCTCTGTTGTAGCTCAATGATTGCATCAGCATTTATTGCACATGGGGCAAAAGACAATGTAGGCTGTAGCCCATTGGTGGGACTTGCCATTGACCTTTGAAGAAGTCAGCAGAGCCCGGTAGGAGTGCCTTGTGTGCTCTAAAAGGGACTTACACCAAGTCCCATAGCAACATGGAACAATAGTAAAGGGGCCAATACCCCTTTTCAGGTGGCAGATAGACTATATTGGGCCGCTGCCCATGTCAGAAGGATATCAGTGTGCCGTGACTTGTCTGGACACAGCTACTGGATTGTTGGTTGCTTTTCCTGCATGTCATGCAGACCAGCAAATGACCAAAAGGGACCTGGAGTGTCTCTTTGCAGCCTATAACCAGCTGCAGTAAGTACAATCAAGGCATTCACTTTTCTGGACATGCATTACAAGAATGGGTACAGCAATTAGGACTAAAGAGGAAGTGTCATGTACCATATAACCCTACTGGGGCAGGCATGATAGAGAGGTACAATGGTTTGTTGAAATATGACCTGAAGTCAGACACCAATAGTTTATGGGGTGGTCAGGTCACATATGGACAGTGCTATGGCATCTGAATGAGAGGCCCCCAAAAGGAGACTTGAGTCCTGTGCACATGCTAACACACATTGTTGCTTCTCCTATACAACTGTATGTGCAAACCAAAGAGGAGTTACTGAAGCCAGGTCAGCAGAGCAACATCCTGCTACCAGCCCCAACTGCATTAAACCATGGGGACTCTGTTGGGTGGGTGTGGCCCTGGACATTTTGACACATGGACCAGCGATGGCTGGCCCTTATGGCACCTTGGGGAAAAGGCCAAGAAGCTGGCCTCCTGTGTGTTCCTGGAGTAACAGCAGAGTGGCCCCCAAAGATCACGGTAGCATACCCAAAATATCCGGGAGGTAAGAGCATCTTATAGGGAAGTTCTGTTTGATCTTTATGGCCAGTGCGTATACCTCCGTAGCCCTATATATTGACCCATCTGTACCTCCCACAGGGAGTGGGGTGAAAATCTGGTATACTAGAGCAGAATGAGATCCCTTTCATGCCACTGTCCTATCAAAGGGCCACTCTCTTGCATGCATCCTACCTGATGGACAAGATTTGCCTATGCTGGTATCATTAAAACATGTATCTTATCACCCTTAAGGTTATTTTCTTCTACAGTCCCTGAGACCTGTATCTGCCCCCTGGCTGCAGCTGCCATGAGATGACTGCTCACTAGCTGTTCAGCTACTGACCACCTGTGCAATGGATGAGCTATGGACTCAATCTGCATAGGATTTTGAATTTAGCTGAACCTTCCAGCTTGAGGATATTATCATGATTTTATTGCTGTTGCTATTGTATGTTATTAGTCTTGTTACAGTGCTCCAGTTTTTCCCCACTGGGGCCATTGCTGAAGATGGGGAACAAGATTGTGAGGTGAGATTTCTGGAGGGGTGGGCTGTAGGTAATATTGCAATATTGCCATAATCTCTCACCTGGCCTTAATGCATCTCCATATCAATAGGTATTTCCAAGGGGTGAGGAGAAGTAGTCAATCTCCATATCTAAAGATAATTACAAGGTCGAGTGAGGGCATATCTGGATTGGAGAGGCTGGGTGGGGGCCCTTCTTCTGCAGCCAGGTTGTGAGAGACAGGGGCAAGCAGAAGTGGATGACTGCTCATAATTAATAAATGGGTTTCTCCCACTTAATTTCTCCCTTTGACTGATTTCAGTTTCAAAGGTATTCTGCCCTGGAATTTTCCCTTCAGAGCCACAACCAGAAAGAGGATAGATTGATTTTGGGTGAAAATGAGAGTGACCTAGAGAAACTCCATTTCTGGAGTCTTCCAGGATCACCAGAGTAGTGATTGTTTTCAGTTTGTTATAATCAAGGTTCCCAGGAAATACTGTCCATCCACACTGGTGTTTTCTTAGTCAGCAAGTTGCTAAAATAACACACTGGGGCTTACTTGGGGCCAAATCAGTGATGCTGTGGATCCTGTCCAGGACAAGAATTCATTTTCATTGGAATGAGTATGCTGGCTGATTTAGAAGTAATTAATATCAAAATTCTATCATCTTGGGATTTTTATATTCTTGCTTATGCTTATTTGTATTTTCATATTTTCTATTCTAAACATGTTTTATTTGTATAAAATTTATATTTATTACTAATAAGAGCTTTTTCATAAAATTTTATTTGCTAAAATTAGGAAAAGAGACTAAAAAAGTGAAGCAAATCATATCAGCTTTTAGCTCAAGATTTCTCATCTGTAGCATGAGTTGTCTGGATTATCCATGAGATAGATGGGTAAGTAAAAAGGTGTTTTTATCAAAAATATCGTTAAAAAAGGGAAATTCAGACATATTTCTTTCTCTGTGGGAAGGATACACCCTAGAATCACCCCTAGTGAGTCACACCCTCCTTAAGTACAGGCATGTGACTTGCTTTTAACCAGTAGAATATGGCAAAGATGCTTGGATGTTACCCCCTTAAGTAAGTTATATGATTAGAAAAGATAATCTAATGATTACATTGTGTAACATAAGACCCCTAACTGAATAAGGGATTCTCCTGGTGTCCTTGATGAAGCAAACATCCATGTTGTAAACTGCCTATGAAGAGGGCCATGGAGCAGGGAAATGCAGGTAGTTAAGACCCTCAGTCCTACACCCACAAGGAAGTGAATTCAATCAACAACTTTGTAATCTTGAAAGAGAATATCAAACTTCACTGGAGAACAGAGCCTCAGCAACACCCTGAGCAGAGGACACAGTTAAATCATGCCCAGACTTCTGACCCAGAGAAACTGAGTTTAAAGGTGTATATTGCCTTAAATTGCTAAATTTGCAATAATTTCTTACACAGCAGTAGGAAACTAATCAGATAGAACTTCACATTTGGAATGCAGCATTTTTTTAAATAGTAGGTGAAAAATCTCTCAAGAAAAAATGAAATAAGAATTCCAGGTTAAAATGAGAGATTGAACATATAACTTCACTCCTAAAATCACACTAAGTCAATGGTAAGAATTTTTTAAAATCCCACAAATATGGGGAGAACAGGCATGGTTGATTGAAATAGGGGTTGATTCTTCATTACTCCCTATTATCTATGCCCTTTGTTATGTAGCTGTGCAATTTCCTTACACTAAAGGGGGAGTATTTCTTGCTTCTTTATATATTCAGCAAAAATAGTCTTAAAAAATAAAAGCAGGATATATAAATTGAGATAATTCATCACCAGATGGCCTGCACTAAAAAAGAATACTAAAGGGAATTCTTCAGGCAGAAGGAAAATGATCCCAGATAGAGGTAAAAATGCAGGAAAGATAACTGGAAAAGTATATGCATCTAAAATATACATGAATATTGACCATAAAAAACAATATTAGTTATGTCTTATGAGGCCTTAAATATATTGATAATTCAAATTCAAGATACATATGCATAAAATGCAAAATAGGAAAATTTACAGATTAGAATAAAGAAATTTAGTAATGTTGAAGACTATAATGTCAATATACAAAAATTAACTTAATTTCTATATACTACCAAATATTAGAAAATGACATTTTAATCAGATTAGAAATTTTTCCAAGACATACAGATGGCTAACAGACACATGAAAAGATGCTGAACATCACTAATCATCAGGAAAATGCACATCAAAACCACAATGAGGTATCACCTTAGACCAGTCAAAATGGCTATTAGCAAAAAGCCAAGAAATAAGAAGTGTTGGTGAGGATGTGGAGAAAAAGGAATCCTTGTGTACTATTGGTGGGAATGTAAATAAGTGCAGCCATTATGGAAAAAAAGCATAGAGGTTCCTCAAAAAGTAAAAATAGAACTGCCGTATGATCTAGCAATAACTTGTTACCTGCCCCCCCCGCCACATGTTCATTGCAACACTATTTATAATAACCAAGATATGGAGATAACCCAAGTGTCCATCAAGGAATAAATGGATAAAGAAAATGTGGCATATATATATATACACACACACATCCATACACAGTGGAATATTATTCAGCCATGAGAAAGAAAGAAATATTGCCATTTGTAACAACATGAATGGACATTGAGGGCATTATGCCAAGTGAAATAAGTAAGACAGAGAAAGACAAATGCTATATGATTTCACTTATATGTGGAATCTAAAAATAAAACAAACAAAAAAATGAGATCATACATTAAAAGAATAAATTGTCAGAGGCAGGGGGTAGGAGAATGGGTGTAGGTGGTCAAGAGGTACAAATTTCCAGTTATAAAATGATTAAGTCATGGGCATGTAATGTACAGAATGGTCACTTAAGTTAATAATACTGTGTTGCATATTTGAAAGTTGCTAAGTGAATAGATCTTAAAAGTTCTCACACAAGAAAAAAATGTAATTATATATGGTTAACCAGACATTGTGGTGATCATTTTACAATGTATACAAATATTGAATCATTATGTTGGACACCTGAAATTTGTTATATGTTGATTATACCTCCTTTAAAAAAAAAAGAAAATGACATTTAAAAAATACTATATAAATAGCATCAGAAAAAAATTAATCTATGGCATAAATCAAACAAAAGATTTTTAAGACCTCTATGTAGGAAACTACAAAATGTGTCAGGGAAAAAAATTAAGGCTAAATAAATGGAATTTCCATGTTCATGGAAAATTGAAGATTGAAAGAATATTGTAAATATGTTATTCTCCCAAAATTCAACTACAGATTCAATGAGATCCAAATCAATACCCCAACAGAGTTTTGTTGCTTTGTTTTGGTTTGGTTTAGTATGGAAAGAGACAAGCTGATTCTAAATATATAGAAATGTAAGGGCCTGTAATTACCAAGATGATCTTATAAACAGAAGACATATACCAACATATATCGAGACTTAGTATAAAAATTCAGTAATTAAAATAATATGATATTGTTGAAAGGATAGACAAATAGAGGAATGGGCTAGTATAGAGAGTTCAGAAAAAGACCCACACATATATTGTTATGGGGAAGGAATGGTCTTTTTAATAAATTGTTTGGGACAATTGGCTTTTATGGAAAAAAGTAAATCCCAGCCCCTACTTCACACTAGACACAAAAAACAGCGGATTTTTAAAAATCTAAATATGAGAGGTAACACAATAAAACTTCTTTAAAGTAAAACAGGGAAGGATATTCATGACCCTTTAGTAGGCAAACATTTCTTAAATAGCACATTTAAAAAGACCAACCCTAAAGGACAAGACTGATGTATTGGAGAAAGCTAAGAATTTCTGTACTTTGTGAAGAAGCAAGTCATCAAAAGAAAGAAAATATTTGCAACTATGTATCTGTTTAAAAATTCATCTCAGGAACAAAATGAAGTATCACAAATCAGTAAGAAAAAGTCAGATAACCCAACAGAAAAACAGGCAAAAACTTAGTCACTCCATGAAAGAAAATACATAAATGACCTAAAGATATATAACATCATTGTTGCTCATTCTATTTATGCACATTAAAGCCACAGTGAGATACCAATATGCACCCGTTAGAATGGCTCAACTTTTAAAATAGATAATCCCCAATACTGGAAAGAATATGGAACTGAAACAGCTAGTGAGTGCAGGTGGGAGCATTGCCGTAATTCTGGGAAAATGGCAGTATCAATGAAAGCTGAGAAAACACATCCTCTAAGACCCATAAACTCCATTCCTACATATCTGCTAACAAATGCACCCAAATGTACACCAAAAAGCATTAACAGTAATGTTCACAGCAGTGTTACTTGTCCAACAAGGAAAAGAAAGGCATGACATCCAGGAGAGCAGGAATACAGCAGATAAAGAAAACAGAATTCCAAGAACAAGAGCAAAGAAAAATCCCAGGAGACCAGTTGCACAGTGGGCCCAGCAGACACCAGCACAGGGAAAAGGACAAGGGAGGTCCCCAAAGGGGCATCTCCAAAGGAAAAATGGAACCAATGGATTATTTGATGTGAATCACCTTGAGGAAAATTGCACTGAGATTTTGCACTATGGGATGTTGGGATGTGTGCAAAGAAAGAATTACCAATGAACAGTTAATTTCAGGAAAAATGAAATCATCATGGCACAATGACAACTATTAGTGTGTAGATTATCTGCACATGTATCTTAATATTCTGAATATTGTTTTCACCAAATTGAGTAACTATGTAGGGAGCACTGGGGAGGAGCCTCATTGATAAAGACATTGTAAGATTTCCTGCTCAAGATAGTGGTGTGAGTAGGACAATGGAAACTCCTCCCAAAATCATATATATTTTTGAAAATACAACAAATACAACTATTCCTAAAAGAGAGACCAGAGGATACAGTACAACAGCCAGGCTATATCTACATCTGCAAGAACTCAGCATCTCATGAAGGGCATAAGATACAAAGCCGTGAACCAGCAGGACCCGAGCACTCCCCCAGCCCCAGCTCACTGGCGGGAGGAAAGGAGTCAGAGTGGGGAGGGAGTGGAAGCACAGGACTGTTAAATAACCAACCCTAGTAATCTACATGGGGAGCACAGACACACATTGCATGGTGTGCTGGATATTAGAGAAATAAAGGGTAGGATCCGAGACGGAGACTGCGAGCGGGTCCCCACAGCCAGCTCCCCTGGGACAAAAGAAAAGCGGGCACTTTTGAAAAGTCTTAAAGGGACAAGGGCTCAACAGCTGAACAAAATCATACCAGCACACTCAGCCCAGCAGGCTGGGAATCTTGAGGAACTTCGGGCCCCTTAATGCCCTGGGGGGTAAAGCAGCCCCAAAGCCCCTCACAGCAATAAGCAGCCTGCCATTCATTCCCCCCAGCTGGCACTACCAGCAAACCGGCTGACCCACCACAACTGCAGAGCAGCAAGAAAGCGGCCCCGCCCACAGCAACCACACAGAGTCTTCTCCCAGCACACAGCTAACTGGGACAGGCAGCAGAAGCTGTAGCAAGGTCCAGAAGGCAAGAAGGGGTGCCATTCTCACAGGAGAACACACCTGGCATGGTTGCAACTCCATGCAATGATCTAGGCTACCCCAAGGGCGACCTCACCCACGGCAGCTCAGGAGATTGTCCAAAAGTATGCTCCAGGTGTGCAGGTAAGCAGCACAGGCAGCAGAAACCAGAGCAAGGTCTGGAACGCACTAAGGAGCACAGTTCTCACAGAACACACCCGGCACAGCTAAGACTCCCTGCAGCACCCTAGGCTAGTCTGAGGGCAGCCCTTCCCACAGCAGCTCAGGAGATTGTTCCAGAGTCTGATCCCAGTGTGCGTGTAACTGACACAGGCAGCAGAGAAGGGAAAGGTGACCAGCAAGCAGGAATGGACTTTGTTCTCCCAGCTGACACATGCACCACCTGCCTGTGACCACTTCTATCACCATGAAAAGGCAGAAGAATCTGGTCCACTCAAAAATCACTCAGACAATCCCAGAGAGAGGACCTGGTGAAATAAATATAACCAATCTTCCTGAAAAAGAATTCAAAATAAAAGTCATAACCTTGCTGATGGACCTGCAGAGGAGCATGCAAGAGCTAAGGGATGAAGTCCAGAGGGAGATAACAGAAATGAAACAATCGATAGAAGGACTTAAGAGCAGACTGGATGAGGTGGAAGGGACTGTTAATGGAATAGAAATCAGAGAACAGGAATACAGAGAAACTGAGGCAGAGAGAGATAAAGGATCTCTAGGAATGAAAGAATATTAAGAGAACTGTGTGACCAATCCAAGCAGAACAATATTCACATTATAGGGGTACCTGAAGAAGAAGAGAGAGAAAAAGGGATAGAAAGTATCTTTGAAGAAATAATTCCTGAAAACTTCCCCAAGCTAGGGAAGGAAATAGTCTCTCAGACCATGGAAGCCCACAGATCTCCTAACACAAGGGACCCAAGGAGGACAACATGAAGACATATAATAATTAAAATGGCAAAGATCAAAGACAAGGACAGAGTATTAAAGGCAGCCAGAGAGACAAAAAAGATTACCTACAAAGGAAAAACCATCAGGCTATCATCAGACTTCCCAACAGAAACCTTACAGGCCAGAAGAGAATGGCATGATATATTTAATGCAATGAAACAGAAGGGCCTTGAACTAAGAATACTGTATCCAGCACGATTATCATTTAAATTTGATGGAGGGATTAAACAATTTCCAGACAAGCAAAAGTCCAGGGAATTTGCCTCCCACAAACCACCTCTACGGGGTATTTTAAAAAGACTGCTCTAGATGGAAGCACTCCTAAGACTAAGTAGATGACACCAGAGAAAATAAAAACACAGCAAAGAAAACAGACCAACCAAATACTAACTAAAGGCAAAAAATAAAATCAACTATCCACAAAAACAGTTAAAGGAAACACAAAAGAGTACAGAATAAAACACTTAACATATAAAGAATGGAGGAGGAGTAATAAGAAGGGAGAGAAATAAAGAATCATCAGATTGTGTTTAAAATAGCTTAATAAGAGAGTTAAGTTAGATGGTTAGATAGTAAAGAAGCTACCCTTGAACCTTTGGTAACCACAAATACAAAGCCTACAATGACAACAACTACATATCTATCGATAATCACCCTAAATGTAAACAGACTGAATGCACAACTCAAAAGACACAGAGTAAAAGAATGGATAAAAAAGCAAGATCCATCTATATGCTGCTTACAAGAGACTCACCTCAAACCCAAAGGTATGAACAGACTAAAAGTGAAGGGATGGAAAAAGATATTTCATGCAAACAATGGGGAGAAAAAAGCAGAGGTTGCTGTACTTATATCAGACAAAATAGACTTCAAAACAAAGAAAGTCACAAGAGATAAAGAAGGACATTACATAATGATAAAAGGGACAGTCCAACAAGAGGATATAACCATTATAAACATATATGTACCCAACACAGGAGCACTGACATATGTGAAACAAATACTAACAGAATTAAAGGAGGAAATAGAATGCAATGCATTCATTTTAGATGACTTCAACACACCACTCACTCCAAAGGACAGATCCACCAGACAGAAAATAAGTAAGGAGGCAGAGGCACTGAACAACACACTAGAATAGATGGACCTAATAGACATCTATAGAACTCTACACCTAAAAGCAACAGGATACACATTCTTCTCAAGTCACATGGAACATTTTCAAGAATAGACCACATACTAGGCCATAAAAAGAACCTCAGTAAATTCAAAAAGACTGAAATTCTACCAACTAACTTCTCAGATCACAAAGGTATAAAACTAGAAATAAATTGTACAAAGAAAACAAAAAGGCTCACAAACACATGGAGGCTTAACAGCATGCTCCTATATAATCAATGGATCAATGACTAAGTCAAAATAAAGATCAAACAATACATCAAGACAAATGACAAAAACAGCACAAAGCCCCAACTTCTGTGGGACGTAGTGAAAGCAGTTCTAAGTGGAAAGTATACAGCAATCCAGGCATATCTAAAGAAGGAAGAACAATCCCAAATGAACAGTCTAAAGTCATAATTACTGAAATTGGAAAAGAAGAACAAATGAGGCCCAAAGTCAGTGGAAGGAGGGACATAATAAAGATCAGAGAAGAAATAAATAAAATTGAGAAGAATAAAACAATAGAAAAAAATCAATGAAACCAAGAGCTGGTTTTTTGAGAAAATAAACAAAATAGACAAACCTCTAGTCAGACTTATTAAGAGAAAAGGAGAATGTCTACACACATAAACAGAATCAGAAATGAGAAAGGAAAAATCATGATGGACACCACAGAAATACAAAGAATTACTAGAGAATACTATGAAAATCTATACACTAACAAGCTGGAGAACCTAGAAGAAATGGACAACTTCCTAGAAAAATACAACCTTCCAAGACTGACCAAGGAAGAAACACAAAATCTAAACAGACCAATTACCAGCAATGAAACTGAATCAGTAATCAAAAAACTACCCAAGAACAAAACCCTGGGCCAGAAGGATTCATCACTGAATTTTACCAGACATATAGGGAAGACATAATATCCATTATCCTTAAAGTTTTCCAAAAAGTAGAAGAGGAGGAAATACTTCCAAACTCATTCTATAAAGCCAGCATTACTCTAATATCAAAACCAGGCAAAGACCCAACCAAAAAAGAAAATTACAGACCAATATCCCTGATGAACATAGGTGCAAAAATGCTCAACAAAATATTAGCACAATGAATTGAAAAATACATCAAGAGGATCATATACCATGATTAAGTGGGATTCATCCCAGGGATGCAAGAATGGTACAACATTCGAAAATTCATCAACATCATCCACCACATCAACAAAAAGAAGGACAAAAACCACATGATCATCTCCATAGACACTGAAAAAGCATTTGACAAAATTCTACATCCATTCAGGATAAAAACTCTTAACAAAATGGGTATACAGGGCAAGTACCTCAACATAATAAAGGCCATATTTGACAAAACCACAGCCAACATTATACTTAACAGAGAGAAGCTGAAAGTTTTTAACCAAAGATTTGGAAAAAGACAGGGATTCCCACTCTCCCCACTGTTATTTAACATAGTACTGGAGGTCCTAGCCATGGCAATCGGACAAAACAAAGAAATACAAGGAATCCAGATTGGTAAAGAAGAAGTCAAACTGTCACTATTTGCAGATGACATAATATTGTACATAAAAACTCCTAAAGACTCCACTCCAAAACTACTAGAACTTATATCTGAATTCAGCAAAGTTGCAGGATAGAAAATTAATACACAGAAGTCTGTTGCTTTCCTATACACTAACAATAAACTAGCAGAAAGAGAAATTAGGAAAACAATTCCATTCAAATAGAATAAAATACCTAGGAATAAACCTAACCAAGAAAGTGAAAGACCTATACCCTGAAAACTACAAGATATTCCTAAGAGAAATTAAAGAGGACACTAACAAGTGGAAACTCATCCCATGCTCTTGTATAGGATGAATTAATATTGTCAAAATGGCCATGCTGCCTAAAGCAATCTACAGAATCAATGCAATCCCCATCAAAATATCTACAGCATTCTTCAACGAACTGGAATAGTTTTAAAATTCATATGGAACCACAAAAGACCCCGAATAGCCAAAGCAATCCTGAGGAGGAAGAATAAAGTGTGGAGATCTCGATTCCCAACTGCAAGCTCTACTACAAAGCCACAGTAATCAAGACAATTTGGTACTAGCACAAGAACAGAGCCACAGACACAGTGGAACAGAATAGAGAGTACAGATATTAATCCAAACATATATGGTCAATTAATATATGATAAAGGAGCCATGGATATACAATGGGGAAATGACAGTCTCTTCAACAGATGGTGCTGGCAAAACTGGACAGCTACATGTAAGAGAATGAAACTGGATCATTGTCTAACCCCATACACAAAAGTAAATTTGAAATGGATCAAAAACCTGAAAGTAAGTCATGAAACCATAAAACTATTTGAAAAAAACATAGGGAAAAATCTCTTGGACATAAACATGAGCAAATTTTTCATGAACATATCCCCCTGGGCAAGGGAAACAAAAGCAAAGATGAACAAGTGGGACTATATCAAGCCGAAAAGCTTCTGCACAGCAAAGGACATCATCACTAGAACAAAAAGATATCCTACAGTATGGGATAATATATTCATAAATGACATATCCAATAAGGTGTTGACATCCAAAGTATATAAAGAGCTTACATGCCTGAACAAACAAAAAGCAAATAATCCAATTTAAAAATGAGTAGAGGATTTGAACAGACAATTCTACAAAGAAGAAATTCAGATGGCCAACAGGCACATGAAAAGATGCTCCACATCGCTAATCATCAGAGAAATGCAAACTAAAACCACAATGAGATATCACCTCACACCATTTAGGATGACCATCCAAAAGACAAACAACAACAGGTGTTGGTGAGGATGTGGAGAAAGGGGAACCCTCCTACACTGCTGGTGGGAATGTAAACTAGTTCAGCCATTGTGGAAAGCAGTATGGATGTTCCTTAAAAAACTGAAAATAGAAATACCATTTGACGCGGGAATTCCACTCCCAGTAAATTTGAAATGGATCAAAAACCTGAAAGTAAGTCATGAAACCATAAAACTATTTGAAAAAAATATAGGGAATACAGGAGCCCAGTTTGAGAAAGACATATGAACCCCTATGTTTATCACAGTACTATTTACAATAGCCAAGAAATGGAAGCAACCTAAGTGTCCATCAGTAGATGAATGGGTAAAGAAGATGTGGTACATATACACAATGGAATATTATTCAGCCACAAGAAGAAAACAAATTCTACCATTTTCAACAGCATGGATGGAGCTAGAGGGTATTTTGCTCAGTGAAATAAGCCAGGCAGAAAAAGACAAGTATCAAATGATTTCACTCATCTGTGGAGTATAAGAACAAAGAAAAAAACTGAAGGAACAAAACAGCAGCAGACTCACAGATCCCAAGAATTGACTAACAGTTACCAAAGGGAAAGGGATTGGGGAGGGTGGATGGGAAGGGAGGGACAAAGGGGGAAAAGGGGCATTACAATTAGGAGACATAATGTAGTGGGTGGTGGACACGGGGAGGGCTGTACAACACAGAGAAGACAAGTAGTTATTCTACAACATCTTCCTATGCTGATGGACAGTGACTGTAATGGGGGTATGTGGTGGGGACTTGAGTCTAGTAACCATAATGTCACTCATGTAATTGTAGAATAATGATACCAAAAAAAAAAAAGACATGGTAAGAAAGATGTATCTTGGTTTGCATTCAATAGATAACACCCAAAATTTGGAAATAGATGTGTAAGTATCTTTATTTGCACAGGTAAAAGAATTGCAAGTGATCATCGCTGGAGTGTGAATCCAAAGAGATAGGAAGCCAGTGTCTTTTCATAAACTATTTGATTCTTTTAAAATGCTGTGCTCATATTACTTTGATAAAATAAAAATTAAGTAATTAAACAAAGAAAGAATGAAATGAGAAAAATCTAGAACATAAACCAAACTATTAATAGTGTGTGTTTCTAAGTCATTTGATTATCGGTTACTGTTTTTTCTTTCTTTTTGCTTCTCTCATTTTGCTCACACAATGGACATTTTTAACAATAAAAAGATACAATGAATTCTTAGGCAGAATGTTGGACTTTTCTGAGTTCATAATTGTCTTATCCCCAGGAACTCCCGAGGGAGCCCTTCCAGGTTGCTTGGCAATAGAATCGGAGCCCAGGAAGCAAGCTGGAGCCTGGCAAAGGTGACCCTGCTGCATCAGGAGACAGCATCAGAGGTCCCAGCTCCACCCAAAGGGCGCACCAGGCTGGGCTCTAATTCCTGAAGCAGTGTATGCCAGCCTGATGGCGGGGCTGTGGACAGCGGTGTGAGGAAGCCAGCTGCTCTTGTTTCAGAAGAGCTGTCATAGGAGAGGCCCTGGATCTGGACATTAGATGTCCCAGCAGGATCTGGTTCCAGGGAGAGTCATCCAAGCTGGGGACAGTTGAGGCCTCAATCTTGAAGGGGACATAGAGAATTAGGCACACCATCCTACACTCAATGAGGTCAGAAAAAGCTGAGATGCGGAGCCAAGGGTTCTACCGGACTCCAAACCCAGGCTTCCTGAAGGTGGAAACACCTCTCCTCCTTCTCTGCCTCTTGATGGCTGCTGGTTCTTGCTTCCCTCTGAGGCCCGCACGCTGTGGTGTGTTCTCCCCAGGGAGCCGTGAGTACAACAAAACAGTAAAACGCTTCCTGATTTCTTTCTCTTGATCTGTGTCTGGTCTCCCCACGGTAATATGGTTAACAGTCCATTATGTGTCAATAAAGATGTTTTTAAAAAAGGAGAATGTGCAGATATTTAAATCCACCCCCTTCATTTTACAGGAGCAGAATAGAGAAAGCCTTCATCCTCCCACTGAGTGTGGGGCAGGACAAAGTGTGGAGGTCCTGAGCCAACTCCTCAGCTGTACAAATGGAGCAATTTCTAACTAGAAGCATCTAAACTACATTTAATGGGATGAGGAGTGAGTGGGGACGTATAGCATCCCAGGAACATTTTCCTTTGCAAGGAAAATGACAGCAGCAAACCCCAGGACAAAGAGAATAGAACTGGTACGTGAAGGGTGGAGCTGGCAGTGCTGTGCACGATGAATGAGTAAATAGCAGGACTGACAGGCTCCAAGCAGAATTGATACCAAGGTGGCCAGAGGGAGCTGAGGAGTGTGAACAGCAATCAGAGAGCCTGGGACAAGCCTGACAGGCCCGTAGACCAAAGGAGCTTTTCCCCTCAGGTGAGATTCTGGTGGCCAAACTGTTTCAGATAACGATGATCTTGGCAAGCAAAGGACAGCAGCTGCAGGGAGGTGAGCAAGGTAACAGGTGACTCACCACATACCCACCGCAGCAGCAAAGACAGAATGTGCTGTCTGATCCCTCCACCCCAACTAGTAGTTCAAAGCAGCCTCCCCGTTCTCCTTCTTCCCAGCACTGGCACCTCATGTCCTTTCCCACAGGCACAGCTCTGTGCCTGCATTTTGCCTGCTGACTTCTGCTGCAGCCAGCTCCTGCATGAGCCCGGCTCTGGCCGTGGAGGGCACAGAGGCCTCAGGAAAATTCTGCCCGCCTGCCGCATATCATTTTAAGCTCCGACTCAGCCCAGGGGCTGAGCTGAGCTTCTCTACTTAAATTTTCCAACCTAACTGCATTTATTAGACTGTGAGACAGGCCCTGGAGGGTTCTCATTCATTTTTCCAAACATCAATTCTTTAAAAACTAATTCACCACATGACCAAATTTTCTAAAGGGCTGATTCACCACAAGCCAATCTGCTCAGCTGTGGCTTGAGGCTGACAAATTATCAATCAGGGCCCAGCAATCCTGGGCCAGGGACTACTCCCAGGCTGGGGGCCAAAGCCATAATATGCAGAGATTTTTCCTGGTGTCCCCTCATCCTTCTGGCCTAAGCCTCCCAAAGCCTGGGGGTATAATTGGCTCCTGGTCCAATAATCTGGGGATGCTGGGTCCTCATTGTTGCTCTCTCAGCCTCTGGCCCAGGAGACGTGAATCCTGGTCCCCCAAGCTAAGGTCTCCCAATCGACTTGTACCAGCACCACAGGCCTCTGTGTGGGCAGTCCAGGCCGGCAGCCACAGGGGCAGGGGGCACAAAGCCTCATTTCCCAGGCTTTCTGTCTGTAGTCTAGCCTGAGGAGAGGCACATAGTCAGCCTGCCATTCTTGACAGATAAATCATGGGGTTTGGGGGTTTTGTTATTTTATTTTTTTCCAAATGGTGTCAGAACAACATCCCAACCTCTGGGATAAATAAGCACAAGTCATTCTTTGGGACAGAGAGACCACATCAGCATATTGGGCTTCCCTTAGGATTGCATCCTTGAGTTGCATCCCATTCGATTCCAATGCATCCAGCCCTGTCCATTTATTGGGGATAATTGATCTTTGCTTTTTCAAATATCCCCATGGCCATTTGATCAACAATCAGCCTCATCTTAAGTCAAGCAAATAAAGGATAAGATCCATCTGTACTCTGTGCCCAGGATAATGTATGTCATCGGCAAATTGGAATTCTTAATATAGTGGGTGGCAGCTGTTGTATACATTGGATGGAATGCTTATCAGCAGAAATGAGGGCAGCTTCCCCAGCAAACTTTGGCCTTTTGTGGTTCCCCTTTTGCTAGATATTTTATCCTATGTTGCTGTCAAGCACTGCCTTCCAACCCATTACACAGTCTGAAATCGCAAGAGATAAGCCTGTATATAATTTAAACAATAATTTTGAAATATGCCCTTACTTGTGCTGGAAATACATTCTGCAGGTTTTCTCATGGCCTACTTCAAAAATTGCCCCTTTTCCACAAAAGTAGGAATGCATTTATCACTGGGAGCCATCCTAGCTACACGTAGCAACTATGAAGCCAGCGGGCTCCTGCAGTCCGAGCTGCACTGAGGCTAATTCCATGTGCTTCAGACCCAGTGGCCCTCTGGGAGGACCAGACCACACTGAATCCCCTCTCTAGAGCTTCTGCGGGCACTTCAGAACCTGCTTTACTGACTTCTTTCATGGCAGGTAGTTCAATATCCAGCATCTCCCCAGACTTTTTACAACTTAACAGCAACATTTTATTAATTAAGGGTCAATGCCATTGGAGAATTTCCCAGGCTGTTGTCTCTTTCTGCCTGCTCCTTCTGGCTGCCACCCCCCAATGCCATTGAGGGCTGTCACCTGGAAGGAGACCATCCAGCTTTCTGTGATCCCCCCGGGCTGGTTCACTTCAGAGAAGGGAGACCTGACTCTATGTTCAAAAGCTATTTCATCACAATATCTCGTCTCTGATCTCTCCTCCACATTTCTCACAGCAGGAAGAGAATAAAGGGAGTGCCGTGCTGGGGTCCTGTGAGTGGGCCTGCAGCAGCATGGCGGGGCTAGGAAAATAGAGGCATGTCATGGGGTCACTGGCTCTATTATTCCTTTCTTCATAACGGTACTTCTCCAGAAAAACTTTCCAAGCAGTAAGAAACCTCTTTATGCTTCACAAGAGCCTAAAAAAGTGATACTTCTGTCTAGGTGAATTTGACTGTTGAAAAAAAAAAATCTGTTTAAGTCAGTGCTTTGAAATCAAAGTGTCTCAAAACACCTGCTGTTTTCCTGACCCTCTTAGTGCCCCTGAGAGGCTTTGCTCCCCCCACAAATAACAGAGTCAATGCCTTCACATACCTTTTGTCAACAACTGGAACTCAGGGCCGAGCTCCCAACTTTGGAAGTAAACACTGTTCCAGAAATGCCTGGAAATCTCAAAATAAGAACAGATACAAGTCCCATTTCCCACAGATCATGCCTGTCTTGGGACAATCAATGACTTGGATGACACTCCCACCAAGGTTTTACCCCAGTAGGTCCCCTAACCCCCATTGTCCTCCCCACCCTCTCAAGGACCCCACGTTTCTCTCCTTTGAGGTATTTTTGCTTTTCACTTCAGTGGTATTTTTCTTTATAATCCTTTGTGTGCTGCTGGGCCTCTCCTATTCATAAATTTTAAAAAGGAGTGCCTTAAATTATGACCAGTCTTTCAGCCAATGAGTGTCCAGGAAGCCTCCGAGCAGCCACTGCATAGGTTTGGCCTCTTTCTGCCTCAAGGGTTGGTTAAGTTTTCAGCAAAAAGAGAAAGCACATCATCAAAGGCTATACCATTGGGAAACAGGTTGAGGTCAAGAACTCAGTAAAGAGCAGGCAGCTCTAATCTGGATGAGGCTGAGAGGATTGTCTGAAGCCAAGGGCAGTCTGAGATCTGAGGGGACAAAGCTCAGGAAAGAGCTAGGAAGGAAAATGGAGTTTTTGCCGGGTGGCCAGTGCATGATAAATAAGGCACAGGTCTCTGGGCTGGGCAGCTGACAGCCCCCACCTTTGGTGGTCTTTAAGTAATCTAGCCTGTATGTGCCTACAGCCTCCAATCTGGCTCTAATAAATCAGACTTATAAACCCATCTGCTTAGAAACGCCAAGCACTGTTGGAGTGACAGCACCCACTGTGCACATAAAACCACTCCTCCAAGACACAGGCTAGTTTTCTAAGCAAAAGCACTTGTCTTCCAGCTTTCACTGGCTTGTGGCCACTGAGGGCCCGAGCTTAGGACACTGCATTTGTCAGAACTTTTTTGGTTGTGGATGACAAAAATCTGGCCAAGAAAATCTTAAACTATATCTTACGAATTCAGTTACTATAAATGATTTATTGAATGATTAAGAATTTATTGGATGACAGTAGAACTTATCATGTGATCCAGGGATGGGTTGATCAGCAAGCTGCAAGAAAAATGGGACTGTGCTCAGGAGAGTTTGTTCTGACCTATCCTTGATGTAGCAGCTCCTGGGCCATTCATTGCAGAAGACAAGACACTTCCGGAGACCCCGAGGGCAGCCTCCAAAGCCAGCTCTGGGCAACCAAGGGCAGTCACGGAGTCCTCCAGGACAGGCTGGATCATGTTCAGTTCATGTTGTTTAAAGCAGAGAACTCATGTATTTGTTAAGGTTTCCATTAGAAAATAAAAAATGATTAAAAGAAGGATCATTTCTTTGATTTCTGTGAAATTGTGCTTTCCAGATTCCCCTCTCTGTTTTTGGTGAGGGCACACAACAAGCACCTGCCAGCTGTGAGGCCGACAGCCCTAGGTGGCAGAGCTGCACAGGCTACACAGCCTGCCGAGGCCAGTGCAGGTCTTTGGAGAAGAGGGCAGAGGTGCTCAGTCCTGAGGGCGAGGAGCAGAGGGGCTGCTCTGTGGAGGCTGAGAGTGTGTGGATTTGGGCATTTGGGTTGCAACCACAGCATCCAACCCTGGCCGACTGAGACTAATGAAGAGAGACTCAGGGAAGTCAGGAGTTGGAGCAGATATCCAGGGGTGCAGGGGATCAGCCAGCAAGGATTTACTGGCCATCTGTCAGAATTTCACAGCTGCATGAAGGAGCTCTTAGCATTTCTCACCCTTCCTTGTCACTTCCTTGTGTCACATGTCCAATCCTGAGATGAGGGCCCAGGGGCTGAGCCTGAATCGCACGCCTTTCCCTGAGCCACAGAAGGGTGGAGCTTATAACTGGCAGATCCGTGATCCTGCATGTAATGGTGGACTAGAAAATAAAGAGGAAAGGAAATGACCAGGCAGTACAGCAGAAGTTAGCTCAGTGCAGAGGAAGAGGAGCACCTGCCAGTTTTAATGGAGGTGCCATGCTTGTATTACTGGAGCAGAAGGCCCAGGTCAGGAGAGAGAAGACAGAACGAGAGGAATAGCTGGGGGCGACTTCAAGGAGCTCTGTGGGCCAAGCCACAGTCTGGGCTTTATCCCAGCAGCCTGGACAGCCACTGGCGGAGTGGAACCAAGAAGTGACATGATGAGATTTGTATTTTAAAAGATCCCTGGCAGAAGGGGAACTGGCTGGAGGGAGCCACCTGGAAGGAAGAAGACCTATCAGGAAGCCATTGCGGAGTACAGGAGGAGTGATGAAGGACAGGCGTGAGGTGAGGGCAGGAGCGGAGGGGCACCTACAGAGGACAAAAGGGACAGAACCCCTTCCGTTGATGGTATTCTGAATGTGGGATTGATGACTTAATATGGGAAATAGGGGCAGGGAGTCAAGGATGAAAATGGGACTTCTGTCTTGATGACAAAGTATGTGATGAGGGGAAATGAGGGCAGAGAAGCGGCCAGGGAAGAGGGCCTAACAGGGTGAGCTCGGTTTTGAACATGCTGAGTATAAGAATTACAGGTCTTAAAATCCCAAGTTTACCCTCCTCCCAGTATAAACAACAGCAAAAATGGCAACATTACTCATTCACCAAACATTTTTGACTGTCTACAATGTGCAGGTGCTGGGAATACAGTACTTAACCCCTAGCTTTAAGGGCTTACCCTTTAGTAGAAGCTAAGGAAGGCATACAGCACAGTAAGATGATATGCTGTCACGTAAGTAGTAAGACAGCTACAGTGAATTTCCCATTTACCATTTGACCTAAAGGCAGACCTAGGTGGAAGAAAGATCAGAGATGATTTTAAGTGTGCCCTGAGGTAATTTGTCTCGTAATCCTTCAAGTCTCTATTTTTAACTCTCCAAAGGTCTTCAATCTTCACTCTGTAGAGACATGAAATAATAAGAAGTCTTCCTCTATAATTCGTTTTAGTTGGTTTCAATTAAAGAAGTGTATTCATATGCACACGTAGATATGTATCACGCTGCTGCACACCCCGTAACCGAAGGTTTCCAAAAAACTGCAAAGAACAAGTTGGTGAAGCATAACTTGATAGAAAGCCAAGCTGCCAAGTGAACCCCAGTCCTCCTCACGACTGGCGGACGCCCAACTCCAGGGCAGCTGGGGAGTACAGCCGAGGCAAGCAACCTGGGAACTCCTCTGTGGTCTCCCCCTTCTTCCCTAGCTGGTCTCCAGTCCTGGATCCAGAGGAGAACTTCTTGTGTCTTCATGGACACACACATCCCTACAGTCACCTGTTTTCAAATACGATGGTGCTGAACTTCTCCCAGAAATGCACCGTGAGGACACCTCTTCAACTGTGAGGCGTTGCATAAAGAGTAGAGGCCGAGGCGAAGGGAGAGCCTGTCTAGCTGCCCTGAATTCAGGAACGGGACATGGTCTTGGCTGACAGCTTGCCGCTTTCTAACTGGAGGCATACAACTAACTGCCGTCCAACTGGCAGCCACCAAACACACCTGCTAAATGTTTCCCTGGTGCCTTGCTGTGATGGTTAATTTTATGTCACCATGTTAAATGAGATTAACATGTAAATCAGTTGACTTTGAGTAAAGCAGATTATACTTCATAATACAGATGGGCTGCATCAAATCAGCTGAAGGCCTTAATAGGACAAAGACTACCCTCCCCAGAATGAGAAGGAATTCTTCCAGCAGAACACCTTTGGACTGGACTGTAGCTCTTCCCTAAGCCTCTGGCGCACCCTGCAGATGTTGGACTTAACAAAGTTCTACAATCACCTGAGCCAAATCTTCAAAGTCTTTTGCCCTCTCTCTGTCATTGTCTCTATATACACACACTTGTTGGTTCTTTTCTCTGGAAAACCCTGACTGATACACTTGGCCTGTCTTCAGCTGTGTCGTCCAGATATTTCTCCCCCAGCACCTGCAGTCAGTGCAGACTGCCCTCAGTCCCACATAGTTGCTGGAAGCTGCGACTTTGTAGAGAAGAAGAAAGGTGGAAGGAGTTGGATGGCAACAGCAAGCCCCTCCCTCAGGCTCCATGACCTTTTTGTACCCTTGGAGCTCACCTCAACCCATCTCTGAGAAGAGTGATGAGGGGCAGGAGGTAGGGGAGGGCGGGAGAGGGGGTTATTCGCAATCCGGTGGCATTGCATCTGAGATAGTGGCAGGGAGAAACAACACAGAAGTCCCGGTGCAACACAGACCACCTGTCAGGGACCAGCGCACCTGTCGGCCCCTCACCCCTCCACACTTACCAGCATTTATGGAGCACCTACTGTGACCCAGCTGGTGTGAAACAAGGGACGTGAATATTAGTAAAACACAGTCACTGCCCCAGGGAACCAGAATTCCATGACCCCTTTTCTTTTATTCTTCCTCATAACTGGAAACATCCAGACATCAAAATGTCACCCATTTTTTTAATCCTTTCAGAAGCTACTTAAAGGGAAAGCTGCAGAAGAAAAACTGTAGACCGCCGAGGGACTGAAGGTTGACATGTCCTAGCCTTCAAGTGACTGTACCCAGAGGCATGAGATAACTTAAGTGCTGAAGAATGACAGGCATTTTTTTAAACAAATACAACAGAGTTCTTAGAGACTGCTGTTAAGTGAATCTTGTTTACTCCCTGAATTGCTGACAAAGCTTTTTGGTTCTTTAAAATTAGGATTAATCCCTTACAATGCAGATTCGTTTGAACATGCATAAGACTTGGTGGAGTTTTAAAAATATATTTTTTTAATTTTAATCAAAAGAGAGGCTTAGGGAGGAATTACAGGCTTCATTTTGGAGAGGTAAACACACTATTCAAAACTTTTTGTTCCCAGTAGAAGACACAAGACTCTTTGTAGTTGTCACACGGTCGTCACTAGGTGGCAGCAGAGGGATTTCTGTGACTTCTGCCCGTTAGTTTTGGAAGGTCCGAAGAGGGAGGGCAAGAGCAGA
This sequence comes from Manis pentadactyla, assembly GCF_030020395.1. Taxonomy (NCBI): domain Eukaryota; kingdom Metazoa; phylum Chordata; class Mammalia; order Pholidota; family Manidae; genus Manis; species Manis pentadactyla. The sequence continues at coordinate 54,026,794 of NC_080034.1, forward strand.
GCTGCTGATCTTTGTCTCAGAGTAGGTGACTGTGGCACTTTTCCTCTTGGCACTGTTAACCCAAAAGTAAAGAGCTGCAATGAGAGGCAAACCAGTGTTTACTTGGGATTAAAGAATTGCAATTCCAGGAGCACAGTCAGATAGAAACCCAAATAGCATCCTGCTTGTAAGGTGAAAGCCATGGGGTTTTATAAGGAAAAGGAAGGGGGGAAATTACATGAGCTGAAGAAAAGATAAAGAAGTTTTCCAGATGTTAACAAACTAAGTTACTCTGCGTTGTATACTGATCGACTGCTGATACTCTCTTCAAAAAGTCCACAAGGGTCAGTCTTGGGATCCTCATGTCCCATTCTCCCACTGACTTCTCAAATAACTGCTTAACACAATCACCATTTTGCCAAATCCAAAGGTTTGGTCCAGTTCAAACAAAGGTGTGTAGGGCGGTTTGTCTGCAGTGGGCATTCTGACTGTATTCTAAAATGACTCTGGTCATGTGCATCTTCATATCAGATATGTCAAACTGCCATAGTATCTATTTATATTAAAAGTAAGTACCCCACAGTGTGGAATTTATTTGAATACATTATTAATCATATATGTGGGCAGGAGTTCCAGGAGTATGAGTAGCTCACCCTTATCTTACAAATCTTCACAAAACTAGAAATGCAGTTCTAGAGACAATTCAAAGTTCACCTATTCCTTTACCAATCTCCAAACCTTCCCTGTTTATGGCAAAGGGTTTTTAAATCATTGGCCTTAGAAAACCAGTCCTTCTTGGAGGAACTTGCATTCTTTCTCTGTCCCCTGAAGTTATAAATTTTATCATGTCTTTGAAATGTAAACAAGCTCACAATGGCTGAGGTTAGAAAAAAAAAGAGAAAGACCTCTTTTTAAAATATAAATTGCTGAAAGGGCTCTGTTGCCCAGAACACAGCCTTCCCAAGGCAAACACAAATCTTAAGTGTTTTCTCCACAATTACCAACAATCATAAGGTTTCTGAGTCTATATGTTCAAGTATATCTATATATGTGTATTGTATTTGTGTGATATTTTTCTACCTCCAAAGATTAATTTGTAAAAGAGTTCTATTTAGTTGGCAGAAGACAAGCACTTGTAAGGGTAGGCTATTCTAAAACTCTCAAAAATATAAAAACCAATCCAAATGTTTTTCACAAAACTGGGTTTAGTCTTAATAAATAAAGGCTAATTTAAGTTGTTGGGTTTAATTAAACATGTCTTTACAAGTATCAATGCGAAATGAAAACTTGGATTTACTAAGCATAAAATCATGTTCTGTTACAATAACTTAGTATGACATAATTTTTACTTAAAAATAACTTCCAAAATCTTTTTTGGTGACCTGAAACCTTATAGTTTTGCTAAGATAAATGATGAATTATTTTGAACTCAATGGATATCTAGATCATTTCCAAATAAGAGACAATGAAACAGTAATTACTCATCATAGGCTTATCTACTTTGGCTTCTTATTACCGACTAACTAAAATACATGTGCATGTGTTAGCGTTACACTGAAAAATTGAAAAAGGCATATGCTTCTAGGAATTATGAAGTACACAGATCATTTGAAAATATAAAGAACATTGTGTAACAGGCAGTACACAATTGCTTACTACTCAGCTTTCACTAGAAAGCAAGGCTTCTAAAAGAATTCTAATGTAATTAAAGCTACCAGAAATAATAAGAGAAATACCTCCTCCCATGAACACACCAAATCTACATCTGCACACCAAGCAATTCATCCTGAGGAAGAATTGAGACCAAGTAAACACCTTCTGCAGAAGGAACAATAAAAAGACCACATAAAAAACATCAGAAGAGAGAGACAAAGAGACACAGTAACACAGGGAGCCCGACCCCCAACTCGGCTCTGCAATATGGAGTGATATAATTGAGGGACTGGATGCAGATTTGCCTACCATTGGGCACAGAAAAAAAGCCATGGTTTAAAGGGTTTAAAGGCCAATCACACTATAAGTGAAGGAAACCAACTTTCAGAATTAAAGAACCTGACATGCAATGAGTGGATGGCTAGAACTCTCTCCAGGCCCAGAGACGCTGGTGAGGGCCATGTTTATGTTCCCTTGCACATTGACAGGGTGGAAGGAAACAGGATGAGTGCCATTGCTTACGCTCCTCACCCCCTGCCCCTGTCCCTCACTTCACTAGTGTGTACTGGAACAGGAAGAGAACCATTTTTACATTCCCCCACCCCACATATTGGTAGTGCATATGAAAGTAGGGTCGTGGAGCACACACCAGCTCCAGACCTAACCAAGGAGTTCTCCCAGACTTCACCTGTGTCCAAACACACCTACCAGAGACCCAGTAGTCCCACAAAGCTGGCACTAGAGCAGTACCCACACAGACTCACTGCCCTTGTTCCTTCCATCCCCAGCTGCCCCGTTAGTGAGGTCCAACTAATGCCCACTCAGGAGACCTCCAAACTATTCCCTTCCACTCTTGGCCACTCCATCAGTGCAATACCAGCCACTGCCCACCTGAAAGACCCCCAGACTGCACCCCTCTGCACCCAGGTCTCCACTAGGGAGATCCCTAGCCCATTCCCTGGGAGCCCTGACAATGGAACATCCTGGCCCACACCCACTGGCCTCCAGCCAGCAAACAAAAACCACCAGACACATGTGGTCTACCCAGGGGATGTTCCTACACAAGGCCACAACTTAATGACTGGGAAATGAAGCCCTTTTGCCTAACCGGTAGAAACACACACAGAAAATCAAACAAAATGAGGACACAGAGGAATATCCTTTAAACAAAAGAATATGACAAACTTCAGAAAAAGAATTAAATGAAACAGGCAATCTATCCAATAAAGGATTCAAAGTAATGGTTATAAAGATGCTCACTAGACTTGAAAGAGGAGTAATGAACTCAGTGAGAATTTCAACAAAAAACAGTAAATATAAAAAAGAATGAATCAGAAATGAAGAATTCAATAAGTGAAATGAAAAAAATATTGGAGGGAATGAACAGCAGACTAGAAAATGCAGAAGAATAGATCAGTGACTTGGAAGACAGAGTAATGGAAAGCACTCAAGCACAACAGCAGGAAGAAAAAAGAATAAAAGAAATGAGAATGGATTAAGGGAGCTCTGGGACATCAAACGTCCAAACATTCACATTGTAGGAATCCCGGAAGGAGAAGAAAGAGAAAGAGAGAGAGAGAGAGAGAAAGGGGCAGAAAACATATTTGACAAAATAATAGCTGAAAACTTCCTTAACATGGGGAAGGAAAGAGATGTCCAGGTCTAGGAAGCACAGAGAGCCCCAAACAACATAAACCCAAGGAAGACTACACTAAGACATCATAACTAAAATGTCAAAGATCAAGGACAGTGTGAGGTCAAAAAAGCCAAGGAAATGCAGGAGTCCACACTGGTGACAGCAAGATTTAATATAAGACTTTACTACAGAGTCAGTGAAGGGCTGAATCAGAGAGACTACAGCACTGGAAGGAAAAAATTCTGGGGTTTTATATTAATCAGTTTTTAGCCAAGCAGATGTCCCCAAGGGTCTGAGAAGGACAAAGGTGCAAGAATTTCCATTTTTTGGCTAGCAGGACTTGAGTCCTGCAGATGTTCTCAGTGTTTGGGCCAGATGTTTTCCAGCTCCTCTCTGGGCTTGTGATTTTTCTAAGAATTAAACTCAAAAGATCAGAATTAATTTTCTCGGTTCTGCCTTTTCTACAGACAGAGACTATAAAAAGAAGCAAGAAAAAAACAATGAGTTAAGTACAAGGCAAACCCCATAAGGTTATTGGATGACTTTTCAGCAGGAACCGTACAGGCCAGAAGGGAGTAGCATGACATATTCAAAGTGCTGAAAGGAAAAAACTCCAACCAAGAATATTCTACCCAGCAAGGTTATCATTCAGAATTGAAGAGGAGATAAACAGCTTCCCAGATAAACATAAGTTAAAGGAGTTCACTACCCCCAAAATGCCAGAGGGACTTTAAAAGGAAAAGAAAAAGCCATAGCTACAAGCAAGAAAATAATGAAAATAAAAAAATTTTAGTGGTAAAACATATAGCAAAGGTAGTCAATCAATAATTTAAAAGCTAGGAGGAAGGTTAAAAGACAAAAGTGGTAAAACCACTTCTAAAAATTACTTAAGGGAAGCAATAAATAAGAAGATATAGGAGGGGCAGAAGATGGCAGCGTGAGTAGAGCAGCGGAAATCTCCTCCCAAAACAACATATATCTATGAAAATATAACAAAGACAACCCTTCCTAGAATAAAGACCAGAGGACACAGGACAATATCCAGAACGCATCCGCACCTGAGAGAAACCAGCAACTTGCGAAGGGGGTAAGATACAAGCCCCGGCCCGGCGGGAGCCAAGTGCCCATCCCCCCAACTCCCGGCCGGAGAAGAGCAGGCAGAGCGGGAGGGAGACAGAGCCCAGGACTGCCGAACACCCAGCCCCAGCCATCCAGGCCAACGTGCAGGGCCCTCGATACTAGGAAAACAGGGCAGCAAGAACAGTGAGCGGGCACTGGAGGCCGGGTGTTGGAGGACATAAGAAAAGCTCGCGACCATTTTTTTTTTTTTTTTTTGCTTTTTTGCTGTTTTGTTTTGGCGAGCACTTTTTGGAAGTCTTAAAGGGATAGGGACCCCAATACTAGGGAAACAGGGCAACAAGACCGGTGAGCAGAGGCACGAGGCTGGCACCGGAGAATAAGAAAAACGAGCGACTACCTTTTTTTTCTTAATTAAAAAAAATTTTTTTTTTTTAATTTAAAGATTTTTTTCTTTTTTTTTTTGTGGTCGTTGTTTTGTTTTGGGAGGTGCTTTTTGGAAGTCTTAAAGGGGCAGGGCGGGACACTTAATCCAGAGGTAGGGAATCTGGGGATCTCTGGGCACCCTAACCCCTGGGCTGCAGGGAGCAGGGAGGCCCCTTACAGAGATAAATAGCCTCCCAGCCGCTCCTGCTCCAACGCGACTCCACCACTTTGGAGTAGCTGCCCGAGCCAAGCCACGCCCACAGAAACAGCGGAGATTAACTCCATAGCAGCCGGGCAGGAAGCAGAAACCCTGTCTGCGCGCAGCTGCGCAGCACAAGCCACTAGAGGTCGCTGTTCTCCCAGGAGAGGAGGGCCACAAACCAACAAGAAAGGAAGTCCTTCCAGCCGTCACTCGTCCCAGCTCTGCAAACTATTCCTATCACCATGAAAAGGCAAAGCTACAGGCAGACAAAGATCACAGAGACAACACCAGAGAAGGAGACAGACCTAACCACTCTTCCTGAAAAAGAATTCAAAATAAGAATCATAAACATGCTGATAGAGATGCAGAGAAATACGCAAGAGAAATGGGATCAAGTCTGGAGGGAGATCACAGATACCAGAAAAGAGATCACAGAAATGAAACAAACTCTGGAAGGGTTTATAAGCAGAATGGATAGAATGCAAGAGGCCATTGATGGAATTGAAATCAGAGAACAGGAACGCATAGAAGCTGACATAGAGAGACAAAAGGATCTCCAGGAATGAAACAATATTAAGAGAACTGTGTGACCAATCCAAAAGGAACAATATCCGTATTATAGGGGTCCCAGAAGAAGAAGAGAGAGGAAAAGAGATGGAAAGTATCTTAGAAGAAATAATTGCTGAAAAATTCCCCAAACTGGGGGAGGAAATAATCAAACAGACCACGGAAATACACAGAACCCCCAACAGAAAGGATCCAAGGAGGACAACACCAAGACACATAATAATTAAAATGGCAAAGATCAAGGACAAGGAAAGAGTGTTAAAGGCAGCTAGAGAGAAAAAGGTCACCTATAAAGGGAAACCCATCAGGAAAACATCAGATTTCTCAACAGAAACCCTACAGGCCAGAAGAGAATGGCATGATATATTTAATACAATGAAACAGAAGGGCCTTGAACCAAGGATACTGTATCCAGCACGACTATCATTCAAATATGATGGTGGGATTAAACAATTCCCAGAAAAAGCTGAGGGAATTTGCTTCCCACAAACCACCTCTACAGAACATCTTGCAGGGACTGCTCTAGATGGGAGCACGCCTACAAAGAGCACAGCACAAAACACACAACATATGAAAAATTGAGAAGGAGGAACAAGAAGGAAGAGAAGAAAAGAATCTCCAGACAGTGTATATAACAGCTCAATAAGCGAGCTAAGTTAGGCAGTAAGATACTAAAGAGGCTAACCTTGAACCTTTGGTAACCACGAATTTAAAGCCTGCAATGGCAATAAGTACATATCTTCCAATAGTCACCCTAAATGTTAATGGGTTGAATGCACCAATCAAAAGACACAGAGTAACAGAATGGATAAAAAAGCAAGACCCATCTATATGCTGCTTACAAGAAACTCACCTCAAACCCAAAGACATGTACAGACTAAAAGTCAAGGGATGGAAAAACATGTTAAAGCAAACAACAGTGAGAAGAAAGCAGGGGTTGCAGGACTAATATCACACAAAATAGACTTCAAAACAAAGAAAGTAACAAGAGATAGAGAAGAACACTACATAATGATAAAGGGCTCAGTCAAACAAGAGGATATAACCATTCTAAATATATATGCACCCAACACAGGAGAACCAGCATATGTGAAACAAATACTAACAGAACTAAAGGGGGATATAGACTGCAATGCATTCATCCTAGGAGACTTCAACACACCACTCACCCCAAAGGATAGATCCACTGGGCAGAAAATAAGTAAGGACACGGAAGCACTGAACAACACAGTAGAGCAGATGGACCTAATAGACATCTATAGAACTCTACATCGAAAAGAAGCAGGATATACATTCTTCTCAAGTGCACATGGAACATTCTCCAGAGTAGACCACATACTAGGCCACAAAAAGAGCCTCAGAAAATTCCAGAAGATTGAAATCCTACCAACCAACTTTTCAGACCACAAAGGCATAAAACTAGAAATAAATGTACAAATAAAGCAAAGAGGCTCACAAACACATGGAGGCTTAACAACACGCTCCTAAATAATCAATGGATCAATGACCAAATCAAAATGGAGATCCAGCAATATATGGAAACAAATGACAACAACAACACTAAGCCCCAACTTCTGTGGGACACAGCAAAAGCAGTCTTAAGAGGAAAGTATATAGCAATCCAAGCATATTTAAAAAAGGAAGAGCAATCCCAAATGAATGGTCTAATGTCACAATTATCGAAATTGGAAAAAGAAGATCAGATGAGGCCTCAGGTCAGCAGAAGGAGGGACATAATAAAGATCAGAGAAGAAATAAATAAAATTGAGAAGAATAAAACAATAGCAAAAATCAATGAAACCAAGAGCTGGTTCTTTCAGAAAATAAACAAAATAGATAAGCCTCTAGCCAGACTTATTAAGAAGAAAAGAGAGTCAACACAAACCAACAGTATCAGAAACGAGAAAGGAAAAATTACGACGGACCCCACAGAAATACAAAGAATTATTAGAGAACACTACGAAAACCTATATGCTAACAAGCTGGGAAACCTAGGAGAAATGGACAAATTCCTAGAAAAATACAACCTTCCAAGATTGACCCAGAAAGAAACAGAAAATCTAAACAGACCAATTACCAGCAACGAAATTGAAGCGGTAATCAAAAAACTACCAAAGAACAAAACCCCCAGGCCAGATGGATTTACCTCGGAATTTTATCAGACATACAGGGAAGACATAATACCCATTCTCCTTAAAGTTTTCCAAAAAATAGAGGAGGAGGGGATACTCCCAAACTCATTCTATGAAGCTAACATCACCCTAATACCAAAACCAGGCAAAGACCCCACCAAAGAAGAAAACTACAGACCAATATCCCTGATGAACGTAGATGCAAAAATAGTTAACAAAATATTAGCAAACCGAATTCAAAAATACATCAAAAGGATCATACACCATGACCAAGTGGGATTCATCCCAGGGATGCAAGGATGGTACAACATTCGAAAGTCCATCAACATCATCCACCACATCAACAAAAAGAAAGACAAAAACCACATGATCATCTCCATAGAAGATGAAAAAGCATTTGACAAAGTTCAACATCCATTCATGATAAACTCTCAGCAAAATGGGAATAGAGGGCAAGTACCTCAACATAATAAAGGCCATGTATGATAAACCCACAGCCAACATTATATTGAACAGCGAGAAGCTGAAAGCATTTTCCTCTGAGATCGGGAACTAGACAGGGATGCCCACTCTCTCCACTGTTATTTAACATAGTACTGGAGGTCCTAGCCACAGCAATCAGATAAAAGAAAAAAATACAAGGAATCCAGATTGGTAAAGAAGCAGTTAAACTGTCACTATCTGCAGATGACATGATACTGTACATTAAAAACCCTAAAGACTTCACCCCAGAACTACTAGAACTGATATCGGAATACAGCAAAGTTGCAGGATACAAAATCAACACACAGAAATCTGTGTCTTTCCTATACACTAATAATGAACCAACAGAAAGAGAAACCAGGAAAGCAACTCCATTCACAATTGCATCAAAAAAAAAAAAAACCTAGGAATAATCCTAACCAAGGAAACGAATGACTTATACTCGGAAAACTACAAGTCACTCTTAAGAGAAATTAAAGGGGACACTAACAGATGGAAACTCATCCCATGCTCGTGGCTAGGAAGAATTAATATCGTCAAAATGGCCATCCTGCCCAAAGCAATATACAGATTTGATGCAATCCCTATGAAACTACCAGCAACATTCTTCAATGAACTGGAACAAATAATTTAAAAATTCATATGGAAACACCAAAGACCCCGAATAGCCAAAGTAATTCTGAGAAAGAAGAATAAAGTAGGGGGCATCTCACTCCCCAACTTCAAGCTCTACTATAAAGCCATAGTAATCAAGACAATTTGGTACTGGCACAAGAGCAGAGCCACAGACCAATGGAACAGACTAGACAATCCAGACATTAACCCAGACATATACGGTCAATTAATATTTGATAAAGGAGCCATGGACATACAATGGCGAAATGACAGTCTCTTCAACAGGTGGTGCTGGCAAAACTGGACAGCTACATGTAGGAGAATGAAACTGGACCATTGTCTAACCCCATATACAAAAGTAAACTCAAAATGGATCAAAGACCTGAATGTAAGTCATGAAACCATTAAACTCTTGGAAGAAAACATAGGCAAAAACCTCTTAGACATAAACATGAGTGATCCCTTCTTGAACATATCTCCCCGGGCAAGGAAAACAACAGCAAAAATGAGTAAGTGGGACTATATTAAGCTTAAAAGCTTCTGTACAGCAAAAGACACCATCAATAGAACAAAAAGGAACCCTACAGTATGGGAGAATATATTTGAAAATGACACATCCGATAAAGGCTTGACGTCGAGAATATATAAAGAGCTCACATGCCTCAACAAAAAAAAACAAATAACCTAATTAAAAAATGGGCAGAGGAACTGAACAGACAGTTCTCCAAAAAAGAAATACAGATGTCCAACAGACACATGAAAAGATGCTCCACATCGCTAATTATCAGAGAAATGCAAATTAAAACTGCAATGAGGTATCACCTCACACCAGTAAGGATGGCTGCCATCCAAAAGACAAACAACAACAAATGTTGGCGAGGCTGTGGAGAAAGGGGAACCCTCCTACACTGCTGGTGGGAATGTAAGTTAGTTCAACCATTGTGGAAAGCAGTATGGAGGTAAAACAAATTGCTCAAAACAGACTTACCATTTGACCCAGGAATTGCACTCCTAGGAATTTACCCTAAGAATGCAGCAATCAAGTATGAGAAAGATCAGTGCACCCCTATGTTTATCGCAGCACTATTTACAATAGCCAAGAATTGGAAGCAACCTAAATGTCCATCGATAGATGAATGTATAAAGAAGATGTGGTACATATACACAATGGAATACTACTCAGCCATAAGAAAAGGGCAAATCCAATCATTTGCAGCAACATGGATGGAGCTGGAGGGTATTATGCTCAGTGAAACAAGCCAAGCAGAGAAAGAGAAATACCAAATGATTTCACTTATCTGAGGAATATAAGAACAAAGGAAAAACTGAGGGAACAAAACAGCAGCAGAATCACAGAACTCAAGAATGGACTAACAGGTACCAAAGGGAAAGGGACTGGGGAGGATGGGTATGTAGGGAGGGAAAAGGGGGGGGAGAAGTAGGGGGGTATTAAGATTAACATGCATGGGAGGGGTAGGAGAAAAGGGAGGGCTCTACAACACAGAGAGGACAAGTAGTGATTCTGCAACATTTTGCTATGCTGATGGACAGTGACTGTAAAGGGGTTTATAGGGGAGACCTGGTATAGGGGAGAGCCTAGTAAACATAATATTCGTCATGTAAGTGTAGATTAGTGATACCAAAAAGAAAACAAAACAAAAAAAAAGCAGTTCCTGTGTGGTAACCTCCAATGAGTTCTACACAAGTGTATAAAGGGCATATAAAAGTGTAGGCAAAGGGTCTGTTTGCGTTTATACAGAAGATCAAAACCTAATTGGGCTACCCCGAAAATGAACTAAGATACGATATGAAAGAGAACTTCCAACATCAGCACTCTCTGGAAGACTCATGCCAGAAGATGATCATCAAAAAACTCCAACAAAGATCCACGCACTGCTACAGCTGTAGATGCACTCATCCCTCCAGCTCCTGGACTTGCCACGGGAATGAAGGAGATATCTAAGCTGGCCTGTGCATACAGTAAAACAACAAACTTGACTGGATCTATACTGTTGGAACTCAATCAAGAATTAGGAGAAGTGCAAATTGTAGCACTCCAAAATCTTACAACTACAGACTATTTACTGTTAAAAGAACATAAGGGATGTGAACATTCCCCTGGAATGGGTTGTTTTAATTTGTCTGATTTCTCTCAGACTGTTCAAGTTCAGTTGGACAATATCCACCATATCATAGATAAGTTTTCACAAATGCCTAAGGTGCCTATCTGGTTTTCTTGGTTTCACTGGAGATGGCTGGTAATTACAGATATGCTTTGGCTATGTAACTATACTCCTATTATGTTAATGTGTGTGCGCAATTTAAGTAGTAGCTTAAAACCTATACATGCTGAAGTTACTCTACAAGAAGATATGTCAAACAAATAATCAATCTTCCCATGTTTTCTTCCACCTGCTACTTCTATAGCTTTTCTTCTTCCTTCCTAATTACAACCCTTAAATAGAATTCGTGCCTCATATCAAATTTACCGAGTATCATAATTCTTCCAAGTGGTAAAGATACCTCAAGACAAATGCTGGGCATAGAAGCTACAGGGCATAAATATGCAAAGAAATAAAAAGCTAACCATTTCAAACAATAAGGCTTCTCTCTCACTTACCATCTTTCATTTCCCTGTATGGCCCCGGAAGATGACTGGTTAGCCAGAGACGGGTAAGATTCCTCAAGGGAGGAACAACCTAAGACAGGCACAGTCACAGGGGGGGTCATCAGGTGAGAAATTGGGGATCAACAGAGGTGAGGCTTAGAACATCACCCCCCCGTTCTGAGAGAAATCTTCTGCATACGTGGATGTTTTATTGCCCTTGTCTAGCTTGGATTAACACATAGTCTACAGGCACACACCTGATCATCTACATTTGCTCTCTTACAACACTAAACTATGTTTTCTACCTTTATCTTGCATCTACCTACCACTTCAGCATTTTATAAAAAATAATAATAATAAAGAGAGAAATGTGGTATCCACATATAAATCAAGTATAAAAACCAAATGAGTATTCATATTTGAACTGACTGTTTATAGTTCATAATGCATGAGCACAACCAAAAGTTTCTGTGATGACTGCCCTTGTACTGTTCACTATGTAACTTATTCATTATGTAAGAATTTGTTCTCCATGTAAGAACTTGTTTGTTATGCCTCAGAAGATTGGAGACTGACGAAAATTAGGCTTGGGGTGGATTAATGATTGTGCATTGAGCATTGACTCCCCTATACAGAATTTTATTGTCGTTAACAACCATTTGATCAATAAATATGAGAGATGCCCTCACAAAGAAAAAAAAAAAAGACAGACTTCCAATGGTAAAATAAATAAGTAACCGGGATGTAATGTATAGCGTAAGGAATATAGTCAAGATATTGTAACAGCTTGGTAGGGTGATAGCTGGAACCTAGAATTATGTATATAAATATTTTATCACTGTGTTGTACAGTTGAAACTAATGTAATGTAATACTGTGCATCAACTTCCCTTCAATAAAAAATAATTTTCTAAAAAAAAAAAAGAAGATATAAAAGACATCATATACATAAAAATATCTAGTGCTGTTGGAATGAGCTCAAACTTAAGTGATCATTAACTTAACATAGACTCTTACACACATAAGATGTCATATATAATCCCATTGTAACCACAAACCGAAAACCTATAATAGATACACAAATAGAGAGAAAGGAAGCCAACCACAACACTAAAGAAAGTCATCAAGAGAAAGAAAGAAAAGATAGGATCAGAGAAGAATGACAAAAACATCCAGGAAACATTTGGCAAAATGGTAATAATTGTACCTATCAATAATTACCTCAAATGTAAATGGACTAAATGCTCCAATTAGAAGATATAGGGCAACTGAATGCATAAAAAACAAGACCCATCTATATGCTGCTTACAAGAGACTCACTTCAGACCTAAATACACAAATAGACTGAAACTGAAGGGACAGAAAAAGATATTCCATGCAAGTAGAAATGGGGAAAAAAAGCTGGAGTAGCAGTACTTACATAGACAAAATTGATTTTAAAACAAAGACTTTAACAAAAGACAGAGAAGGACACTATACAATGACTAAGAGCACAATTCAGCAAGAAGATATAACAATTGTAAATATCTATAGACCCAACATAGGAGCACCTACATATGCAGAGCAAATATTAACAGACATGAAGGGAGAAATTTATCATAATACAGTAATAGTAGAGTACTTTTAACACCTCACTTACATCAGTGGATAGATAATCCAGACAGAAAATTAGTAAGGAAATTTTTTTGAAGGCACATTAGACCAAAAGGACTAGATAGTTATATACATAAGCATTACTTCCAAAAGCAGCAAAATACACATTATTTTCAACTGCACATGGAAAATTCTCTAGGATAGTTCACATGTTAGGCCACAAAACACATTTTAATAAATTTAAGAAGACTGAAATCAAACCAAGCATTTTTTCTGATCACAGTGGTGTAAAACTAGAAATCAATTATAAGAAAAAATCTGAAAAAAACACAAATACATAGAGGCTAAATAACATGCTACTAAACAACTAATGAGTCAAAGAAGAAATAAAAAAAATACCTGGAGAATAATGAGAATAAAAACACAATGGTTCAAAATCTTTGAGATGCAGGAAAATCAGTCCCAAGAGGGAAGTTTATAGAGATAAAAGTCCACTTTAAGAAACCAGGAAAATCTCAGATGAAAAATCTAAACTTACACCTAAAGAAATTAGAAAAAGAAGAAAAAAATAAAACCCAGGGTTAATGGAAGGAAGGAAACAATAAAGATTAGAGTGGAAATAAATTAGAGACTAAAAAATATAAAAGATCAATGAAATTAAGAGCTGGTTGTTTGAAAAGGTCATTAGCTAGACTTATCAAGAAAAAAAGAGGACTCTACATAAAGTCAGAAATGAAAGAGGAGAAGTTACAACTGATTCCACAGCAATACAATTATAAGAGATTATGAAAAATTATATGCCAACAAATTGGACACCTTAGAAGAAATGGATAAATTCATTGAAATATGCAATCTTCTAAGACTGAACCAGGAAGAAATAGAAAATATGAACAGATCATTTACTTTTAACAAAATTGAATTGGTAATCAAAAACTCCCAACAAACAAAAGTCCAGTACCATGACCAGATGGATTCACAGGTGATTTCCACTAAACATTCAAAGGAGAGTTGATATTTATCCTTCTCAAGCTATTACAGAAAAATTGAAGAGTAGAGAAAGCTTCCAAATTCATTCTACTAGGCCAGTATTACCTTGATACCAAAACCAGATGAAGACACCACCAAAAAAAAGAAAATTAGAGACCAATATCCCTGATGAACAAAGATGCAAAAATCCTCAACAAAATATTAGCAAACTAAATTCAAAAATGATTTAAAGGATCATTCACCATGACCAAATGAGATTTATTCCAGGGATGCAAAGATGGTTCATTATCCACAAACCAATCAATGTGATACATCACATTAATGAAAGGAAGGATAAAAACCATACAGTCATGCTAAAAAATCATTGAACAAAATTTAGCATCCATTCATGATAAAAATGCACAACAAAGTGGGTATAGAGGGAACATACCTCATCATGATAAAGTGATACTTCCATCATAAAGTGACAAATAGTTCACTTTGACAAAAACAGCCTCAAAAGTGAGCCAATTGCTTATACTCATATTCGAAGTTTTAAAGAAAAAGAGTATAGGTTTAAGACAATGATTCTTGCAGAAAGTGGAAGTTTTAGCTAATTATGGCATGCTTGTAGCTCTGTTGTCTAATGGGAATGGACCCACTAAAATTGCTTGGAAACATGACGGTTTGGCTCAGGCCATTCTCCCAGTGAGAGTTCCAGTCAGGGCCAAGCTGCCTTTGGAGAGAGGAGAAACACTGGTGGTTCCATTTTGGATTTTACTATATTTTATAGTAGAAATAAGAGTGTACAACAGAGGTCAACATGCTTTTTCTCTAAAGGACCAGATAATAGATATTTGAGGCTTTGTGGCCGTATGGTCTCTGTAATACACTGAATTGTACCCCCACACCCATTAAATTCATGTGTTGAAGTCCTAATCCCCAGAATCTGAGAATGTGACTATATTTGGAGATGGATGATCAAAGAGGTAAAATGAGGTCATTCAAGGGCCCTAACCTAATCTGACTGGTGTCTTTATAAGAAGAGGGTATTAGGACACAGACACACAGAGGGAAGGCCATGTGAGGACACAGGGAGAAGGCAGCATGTACAGCCAAGGAAAGAGGCTTTAGAACCAACCCTGCCAACAGCTTGATCTCAGACTTCCAGCCTCCAGAACTGAAAGGAAATCAATGTTGTTTAAGCCATGCAGCCTGTGGTATGTTAAGGCAGCCCTCCCAAATTAATACATGGTCTCCATTACAACTATTCAGTTCTGCCATTGCAGAATGAAAGCCACCACAGATGACAGATTAACAAATGGGTGCAACTGGGCTCCAATAAAACTCTATTCACAGAAATGGGTGGGAACCAGATTTGATCCAGGAACAATAATTGGCCAACCTCTGATTTAGCTTGATCAACACTTGTGAATGTCATTACATATGCAACATATAAAACTCTCGGTGAGAACTATAGGCCCAGTGAGTGGATTAAAATAAAAGAATATAAGGCCTTTGTTACCACTACACTTGACACCTCATTTTACTTTGTATCCAATTTGCTTCTGGGAAAAACATAGAGATTATTCTCCTAATTGTACTTGAAGATATATTGTGTAGCTTCCAAGGAAAAAATAATTCTGTTATTTTATTTTTTAATTAATAATGGGAACTATTGCATATAGAAAAGCAAACCCAGCACCATAGCCTACCACTGCAGAAACATTGCCTGCTGGCCCTTGTGCTGTGGAACCCCTTTGTAGAGGAACTTGCCTCTTGACAAGGTATTTCAGTAACTAACACCCCTTGGGTAGAGTTCAAGATCCTTGACTCAGCAACCTTTGTCTATGTAATATGATGAGTGGATAAATGTTCTCCTAGACAAATGCTCTAGCATTTTGTGATTCTTCTTACTGACATCCTAATCAACACACAGCACAACAAAAGGCACCCAGGAAATTAGGAAACATAAAGCATGGCTGCTCATTAACTCAAATGAAACAATCCATGAATAATTTTACACCATACATGATTAAGCACTATGTTCTACACCCTAGGTCTCAAAGCCTCATACATGGGATAATTCAGAGAGAAGATAGATAAAAGGATCAGGACCACATCAGAGAAAATATCAGTGTGGCACTTCAGTTGGTGAAAGATAACTGGAGCTTCAGCAGTGGAAGGAGGAAGGCATTTGAGATGTGAGGGACAATGTTAACATAAGGATGAGGGCTGATGGTTTATAGAGACAGGTAACAGGTGGGGTGCAAAAGCTGTACTCAGAAAGACATGGAAGGTAAAACAGTGGTTCTCAATTCCAAGTGGCAGGAGTGTCAGTAAAGTGAGCTGGGAAGTTTTCTAAAACACAGATGCCGCTTCTTCCAGCATAACGTACAGAGGTGGTTACAATCTGACAGACCTTCCCAGCTGACTATGATGCCTCACCCCCATTCTGATGGGTGAGAGGCCAGTAATTTTCAAAGTGTGGCCCCTGTACATCAGTGTCACCTGGTAACTTACTGTAAATACAAATATGCACATCCCACTGCCACTAGGACAGAAACTGCACTAATGCATGGTAAAACCTGAGAAACCTGGACAGGAGGCCAGTGCTTTTCCATCCTGGTTGCACAGTTGAGTCACATGATGAGCTTTTAAAGATTTTATTAAACTGGTCTTGGGTGGAATCCCAACATATATTTTTAAAAATATCCCTAAATGATGTGCATACAGGATTGAGAACCCCTGAGCAACAGAGTTGAGCTAAATCACCAATGTGGAAAATAATCAAGGGACTTGCATTTAACTTGAGTTAAAAATAGGTACTAATACTCAAATAAATTCTTGTACATGAATGTGCATAGCAGCACTATTCATGATGGCCAAAAGGCAGAAACCATGCAAATGTCCATCAGCAGATAAACAAATTGTGGTATATACACATAATTCATTATTCAGCCATAAAAAAGAATGAAATACTGATAAATGCTACAATGTGGATGAACCTTGAAAACATTATGCTAAGTGAAGGAAGGAAACCACTCACAAAAGGCCACATATGGTATACTCTCCTTTATATGAAATACCCAGAATAGGTAAATCCATAGATTGAAAGCAGACTGGTGGTTGCTTAATGGGGTTTCTTCAAAGTGATTAAAATGCTTTGGAAGTAGTAGTGATAGTTGTACCATATTGTGAATGTACTCAGCACCACTGAACTGTACACTTTAAAATGGTTAATTTTATGTTTTGTGAGTATCTTAATAAAAACAATAGGGATTTTAAAATACATATAAAATATATGAAATATATATATAAGTATATATAAAATATAAATAAAAACATGTAAGTATATATATAATAAGAGTACATGGTGAAAAGGGACATGGGCATGTGGTTTGACTGTCCACACTGTCCTGTGGTCCTGGGCTGCTTGATTTTCCCACATGCTCCCATTTCTCTTTGAAAGCTTAAGGAGTTTGAAGGGGTCCCTTCAAGTGTTGATGAAGAACGGGAAGAACTGGGCACAAAGTTTGAGGGTGGTAGGAGAGGGGCGAAAGGCCAGGTGGTAAGAGAGGACTTTGGATCCAAGAGAAGGGGAGCCAGACCACATTCCCTGCTGGCCCTTCTAGAAAGATGGCAGGGCCTCTGAGGCACTGAGAGGAAGTCCTACCTCTGCAACAACTGCCAGGGGGTCCCCAAATCTTAGACACCATCAATGCAGGTGCCAGCAGAGACTGTGTTATCTTGTGGATCAGAGGACCCACCGCCATCTCACCGCCACCTAAGCTTGTGAACCTAGAGAGGCGGTAAAGCTCTAATAAGGACTAGCATTAGAATTATACATTAGGCAGAATGGGGGATTTGAATGGAACTTAACTTGAATTTAAGGTGATATTTAAAAATTAAGAAATATGAGTCTTTGTGCACACCCACACTGACTGCATCAATAGAAGTGTCCTGCCCAGAACACGGTAGTGGAGGTAACAGTTCAGCTGTACCTTGAACTTTCAGACCACGTCTGGAGTGTGTTAACAAGGGACACTGACAAATACGAAATAACCACCGCAGTGATTACAACTACTATTTGCCATGTGCTAGGCACTCTCTTAAGCACCTATACCATTATCTTCCATCACCTTATCTTATAATATCTTAATTCCATCTTATAAATTTGGAAACCACTTAACCAATATAGTAAGTGACAGAGCAGGGCTTAAATCCAGTTCTGTCCGATCCCAGAGTGGAAACTTGAGAGCAACCAAGATTTTCAATATATTCAAAAATTGTGTCAGTTGAGGGAAAGACTGGCAAAGAAACTTTAAGGCAAGTGAAGCTGTTAAATACTGGGAGAAGTACTATAATGTGGGCCAAACTAGAACCATAAACAGAATTGATGAGGAGGCAGGTTTTTTATTTAATGAAAGACTTCTGCATGGAAAACTGAATTCTATATGGACTTCTTGGTTTGTGGGGGTTTTGGTTGTGTTTCTTAATTTTATTTTAGCCAAACATGTCTGTCTTATTTTTTATGTGAATACATATACACACATATATACACTTATAAACATGAGATGTATAAATATATACATATATATATTCAACTTTTAAATGTAAATGTTTACAAGTAGGCTTGATGTGTTTCCACCACAGACATACAATTCAGACCTCATTGTCTCCTACCTTCCACCCTCCTTTCTTTTTTTATAGTCTTGTATTGGTTCTAATAAATGGTGGCTTTCCAAAAAAAAGTCTAGAAGAGCTTTCTAGCATTCATATTGGTACTAGTGAGACATGTGGGAAACAATGCTGGAGCAGCAAAGTGGGACCTCGGGGACCAGGCAGAGGAAGGGGAGGACTACTTAGAAGTGAGCAGGGCCCTGCGGGGTGACAGATGATGGCTGCATGTAAGCACAACCCCCTTGCAGTCAGTAATGTGGTTCACTTTCATTACATCATTTGTTGAGCTTCCAGTCTGATCTTTTGCATTCTTCTGAAGCACTTATATTTAGTCACCCTCCTGCAACTCTACCTTGAGTTATCTATGTTCATCCATACAACCACGTACACTGCAATCCACCAGGATTTCCAATAACCCATTCTATTTACAGGCTTCCAGACTCAGCTGTCCATTAGAATCGCCTAGGGAATTTTAAATGGCCCCAAGCCCAGATTTCACACCATATCCATTAAATAAGAATGTTAGGGTGTGGAAGCAAGGCATCAGGACATTTTAAAGATCCCTAGGTAATCCCAACACACAGCAAAGTTTGGGAACCACTGCAGTACCATAATTACTTCGTGTGAGTTAATTTTGCAAATATTGAATTGTGCCAACACAAACACAAGGCACTATTCTCATTTTCCTTTGAGTGCCTGAGTATAGAGAAACTTCCCTTTATGCATTCTACATAGGTGATAGAAGACTGCCATTTCAGGACAGGGTGCACTATGTATGTTCTATGGAATTGATCTTTTTTTTTTTTTTTATTGAAGGGTAATTGACAACAGTATTACATTACATTAGTTTCAGGTGTACAACACAGTGATTCAACATTTATATACATGATAATTCTAGGTACCAGGTATCACCATACCAAGTTGTTACAATATTTTGACTATATTCCTTATGCTATACATTACATCCCGGTTACTTATTTATTTTACAATTGGAAGTGTGTTTATATATATATATATATATATATATTTTTTTTTTTTTGTGAGGGCATCTCTCATATTTATTGATCAAATAGTTGTTAACCACAATAAATTTCTGTATAGGGGGGTCAATACTCAATGCACAATCATTAATCCACCCCAAGCCTAATTTTCGTCAGTCTCCAATCTTCTGATGCATAACGAACAAGTTCTTACATGGAGTACAAATTCTTACATAGTGAATAAGTTACATGGTGAGCAGTGCAAGGGCAGTCATCACAGAAGCGTTCGGTTTTGTTCATGCATTATGAACTATAAACAGTCAGTTCAAATATGAATATATTTGATTTTTAAACTTGATTTATATGTGGATACCACATTTCTCTATTATTATTATTATTATTTATTTATTTATTTTTTATTAATTAATTTATTTTTTTTTATTGAAGGGTAGTTGACAACAGCATTGCATTACATTAGTTTCAGGTGTACAACACAGCGACTCAACATTTATATACATGATATTTCTAGGTACCAGGTATCACCATACCGAGTTGTTACAATATTTTGACTATATTCCTTATGCTATACATTACATCCCGGTTACTTATTTATTTTACAATTGGAAGTGTGTTTATATATATATATATATATATATATATATATATATATATATATATATATAGTGAGGGCATCTCTCATATTTATTGATCAAATAGTTGTTAACCACAACAAATCTCTGTATAGGGGGGTCAATACTCAATGCACAATCATTAATCCACCCCAAGCCCAATTTTCGTCAGTATCCAATCTTCTGATGCATAACGAACAAATTCTTACATGGAGTACAAATTCTTACATAGTGAATAAGTTACATGGTGAGCAGTGCAAGGGCAGTCATCACAGAAGCTTTCGGTTTTGTTCATGCATTATGAACTATACACAGTCAGTTCAAATATGAATATATTTGATTTTTAAACTTGATTTATATGTGGATACCACATTTCTCTATTATTATTATTTTTAATAAAATGCTGAAGTGGTAGGTAGATATAAGATAAAGGTAGAAAACAGAGTTTAGTGTTGTAAGAGAGCAAATGTAGATGATCAGGTGTGTGCCTGTAGACTATGTGTTAATCCGAGCTAGATGAGGGCAATAAACATCCATGTATGCAGAAGATTTCTCTCAGAACATGAGGGGGGAGGTTCTAAGCCTCACCTCTGCTGCTCCCCATTTTCTCACCAGATGGCCCCCTGCGACTGTGCCTGTCTTAGGTTGTTCCTCCCTTGAGGAATCTTACCCGTCTCTGGCTAACCAGTCATCTTCCGGGGCCATACAGGGAAATGTGAAGTTGGTAAGTGAGAGAGAAGCCTTATTGTTTGAAAAGGTTAGCTTTTTACTTCTTTGCATATTTATGCCCTGTGGCTTCTATGCCAAGTATTTGTCTTGAGGTGTCTTTACCCATTGGAAGAATTATGATACTCGGTAAATTTGATATGAGGCACGAAATCTATTTAAGGGTTGTAATTAGGAAGGAAGAAGAAAAGCTATAGAGGTAGCAGGCGGAAGTAAACCTGGGGAGATTGATTATTTCTTTGACATATCTTCTTGTAGAGTAACTTCAGCATGTATAGTTTTTAAACGACTAAGTAAATTGTGCACACACATTAACATAATAGGAGTACAGTTATGTAACCAAAGCATACCTGTAATTACCAGCCATCTCCAGTGAAACCAAGAAAACCAGTTAGGCACCTTAGGCATTTGTGAAAACTTATCTATGATATGGTGGCTATTGTCCAACTGAACTTGAACAGTCTGAGAGAAATCAGATAAATTAAAACAACCCATTCCTGGGGAATGTTCACATCCCATATGTTCTTTTAACAGTAAATAGTCTGTGGTTGTAAGATTTTGGAGTGCTACAATTTGCACTTCTCCTAATTCTTGGTTGAGTTCCAACAGTATAGATCCAGTCAAATTTGTTGTTTTACTGTATGCACAGGCCAGCTTAGATATCTCCTTCATCATTCCCATGGCAAGTCCAGGAACTGGTGGGATGAGTGCATCTACACCTGTGACAGTGCGTGGATCTTTGTTGGAGTTTTTTTTTTTGCTGATCATCTTCTGTCATGAGTCTTCCTGAGAGTGCTGATGTTGGAAGTTCATTTTCGGGGTAGCCAAATTAGGCTTTGATCCTCTGTATAAACACAAACAGACCCTTTGCCTACACTTTTATATGCCCTTTATATCATTGTGTAGAACTCATTAGAGGTCACCACATAGGAAATGCTTTTTTTTTTTTTTAATCATTAATCTACACTTACATGACGAATACTTTGTTTACTAGGCTCTCCCCTATACCAGGTCCCCCGTATATACTCCTTTACAGTCACTGTCCATCAGCGTAGCAAACTGTTGTAGAATCACTACTTGTCTTCTCTGTGTTGTACTGCCCTCCCCTTTCTCCCACCCTGCTATGGATGCTAATCTTAATACCCCCCTACTTCTCCCCTAACCCTTATCCCTCCCTACCCACCCATCCTCCCCAGTCCCTTTCCCTTTGGTACCTGTTAGTCCATTCTTGATTTCTGTGATTCTGTTTCTGTTTTGTTCCTTCAGTTTTTCCTTTGTTCTTATATTCCACAGATGAGTGAAATCATTTGGTATTTCTCTTTCTCTGCTTGGCTTGTTTCACTGAGCATAATACCCTCCAGCTCCATCCATGTTGCTGCAAATGGTTGGATTTGCCCTTTTCTTATGGCTGAGTAGTATTCCATTGTGTATATGTACCACATCTTCTTTATCCATTCATCTATCGATGGACATTTAGGTTGCTTCCAATTCTTGGCTATTGTAAATAGTGCTGCGATAAACATAGGGGTACATTGGTCTTTCTCATACTTGATTGCTGCATTCTTAGGGTAAATTCCTAGGAGTGCAATTCCTGGGTCAAATGGTATGTCTGTTTTGAGCATTTTGATGTACCTCCATACTGCTTTCCACAATGGTTGAACTAACTTACATTTCCACCATCAGTGTAGGAGGGTTCCCCTTTCTCCACAGCCTCGCCAACATTTGTTGTTGTTTGTCTTTTGGATGGCAGCCATCCTTACTGGTGTGAGGTGATACCTCATTGTAGTTTTAATTTGCATTTCTCTGATAATTAGCGATGTGGAGCATCTTTTCATGTGTCTGTTGGCCATCTGTATTTCTTTTTTGGAGAACCGTCTGTTCAGTTCCTTTGCCCATTTTTTAATTGGGTTATTTGTTTTTTGTCTGTGGATGTGTGTGAGCTCTTTATATATTCTGGACGTCAAGCCTTTATTGGATGTGTCATTTTCAAATACATTCTCCCATACTGTAGGGTTCCTTTTTGTTCTATTGATGGTGTCTTTTGCTGTACAGAAGCTTTTCAGCTTAATATAGTTCCACTTGTTCATTTTTGCTGTTGTTTTCCTTGCCCGGGGAGATATGTTCAAGAAGAGGTCACTCATGTTTATGTCTAAGAGGTTTGTGCCTATGTTTTCTTCCAAGAGTTTAATGGTTTCGTGACTTACATTCAGGTCTTTGATCCATTTTGAGTTTACTTTTGTATATGGGGTTAGACAATGGTCCAGTTTCATTCTCCTACATGTAGCTGTCCAGTTTTGCCAGCACCACCTGTTGAAGAGACTGTCATTTTGCCATTGTATGTCCATGGCTCCTTTATCAAATATTAATTGACCATATATGTCTGGGTTAATGTCTGGATTGTCTAGTCTCTTCCATTGGTCTGTGGCTCTGTTCTTGTGCCAGTACCAAATTGTCTTGATTACTATGGCTTTATAATAGAGCTTGAAGTTGGGGAGTGAGATCCCCCCTACTATATTCTTCTTTCCCAGGATTGCTTTGGCTATTCGGGGTCTTTGGTGTTTCCATATGAATTTTTGAATTATTTGTTCCAGTTCATTGAAGAATGTTGCTGGTAGTTTCATAGGGATTGCATCAAATCTGTATATTGCTTTGGGCAGGATGGCCATTTTGACGATATTAATTCTTCCTAGTCATGAGCATGGGATGCATTTCCATCTGTTAGTGTCCCCTTTAATTTCTTTTAAGAGTGACTTGTAGTTTTCAGAATATAAGTCTTTCACTTCTTTGGTTAGGTTTATTCCTAGGTATTTTATTTTTTTTGATGCAATTGTGAATGGAGTTGTTTTCCTGATTTCTCTTTCTGTTGGTTCATTGTTGGTATATAGGAAAGCCACAGATTTCTGTGTGTTGATTTTGTATCCTGCAACTTTGCTGTATTCCGATATCAGTTCTAGTAGTTCTGGGGTGGAGTCTTTAGGGTCTTTTATGTACAGTATCATGTCATCTGCAAATAGTGACAGTTTGACTTCTTCTTTGGAATCTGGATTCCTTGTATTTTTTTGTTTTGTCTGATTGCCATGGCTAGGACCTCCAGTACTATGTTAAATAACAGTGGGGAGAGTGGGCATCCCTGCCTAGTTCCCGATCTCAGCGGAAATGCTTTCAGCTTCTCGCTGTTCAATATAATGTTGGCTGTGGGTTTTTCATAGATGACCTTTATTATGTTGAGGTACTTGCCCTCTATTCCCGTTTTGCTGAGAGTTTTTATCATGAATGGATGTTGAACTTTGTCAAATGCTTTTTCAGCATCTATGGAGATGATCATGTGGTTTTTGTCTTTCTTTTTGTTGATGTGGTGGATGATATTGATGGACTTTCGAATGTTGTACCATCCTTGCATCCCTATGATGAATCCCACTTGGTCATTGTGTACGATGGTTTTGATGTATTTTTGAATTCGGTTTGCTAAAATTTTGTTGAGTATTTTTGCGTCTACGTCCATCAGGGATATTGGTCTGTAGTTTTCTTTTTTGGTGGTGTCTTTGCCTGGTTTTGGTATTAGGGTGATGTTAGCTTCATAGAATGAGTTTGGGAGTATCCCCTCCTCTTCTATTTCTTGGAAAACTTTAAGGAGAATGGGTATTATGTCTTCCCTGTATGTCTGATAAAATTCCAAGGTAAATCCATCTGGCCCGGGGGTTTTGTTCTTTGGTAGTTTTTTGATTACCACTTCAATTTTGTTGCTGGTAATTGGTCTGTTTAGATTTTCTGTTTCTTCCTGGGTCAATCTTGGAAGGTTGTATTTTTCTAGGAAGTTGTCCATTTCTGCTAGGATTCCCAGCTTGTTAGCATATAGGTTTTCATAGTATTCTCTAATAATTCTTTGTATTTCTGTGGGGTCCGTCGTAATTTTTACTTTCTCATTTCTGATACTGTTGATTTGTGTTGACTCTCTTTTCTTCTTAATAAGTCTGGCTAGAGGCTTATCTATTTTGTTTATTTTCTGAAAGAACCAGCTCTTGGTTTCATTGATTTTTGCTATTGTTTTATTCTTCTCAATTTTATTTATTTCTTCTCTGATCTTTATTATGTCCCTCCTTTTGCTGACCTTAGGCCTCATTTGTTCTTCTTTTTCCAATTTCGATAGTTGTGACATTAGACCGTTCATTTGGGATTGCTCTTCCTTTTTACAATATGCTTGGATTGCTATATACTTTCCTATTAAGACTGCTTTTGCTGTGTCCCACAGAAGTTGGGGCTTAGTGTTGTTGTTGTCATTTGTTTCCATATATTGCTGGATCTCCATTTTGATTTGGTCATTGATACATTGATTATTTAGGAGCGTGTTGTTTAGCCTCCATGTGTTTGTGAGCCTTTTTGCTTTCTTTGAACAGTTTATTTCTAGTTTAATGCCTTTGTGGTTTGAAAAGTTGGTTGGTAGGGTTTCAAACTTTTGGAATTTACTGAGGCTCTTTTTGTCTCCTAGTATGTGGTCTATTCTGGAGAATGTTCCATGTGCACTTGAGAAGAATGTGTATCCTGTTGCTTTTGGATGTAGAGTTCTGTAGATGTCTATTAGGTCCATCTGTTCTAGTGTGTTGTTCAGTGCCTCTGTGTCCTTACTTATTTTCTGTCTGGTGGATCTGTCCTTTGGAGTGGGTGGTGTGTTGAAGTCTCCTAGAATGAATGCATTGCATTCTATTTCCTCCTTTAGTTCTATTAATATTTGTTTCAGGTATGTCGGTGCTCCTGTATTGGGGGCATATATATTTATAATGGTTATATCCTCTTGATGGACTGAGCTCTTTATGATTATGTAATGTCCTTCTTTGTCTTTTGTTACTTTCTTTATTTTGAAGTCTGTTTTGTCTGATACCAGAATTGCAACACCTGCTTTCTTCTCTCTTTTGTTTGCTTGAAATATCTTTTTCCATCCCTTGACTTTAAGTCTGTGCGCATCTTTGGGTTTGAGGTGAGTCTCTTGTAAGCAGCATATGGATGGATCTTGCTTTTTTATCCATTCTATTACTCTGTGTCTTTTGATTGGTGCATTCAGTCCATTTACATTTAGGGTGATTATTGAAAGGTATGAATTTATTGCCATTGCAGGCTTTAAGTTTGTGGTTACCAAAGTTTTAGGGTTAGCTTCTTTACTATCTTACTGTCTAACTTAACCTGCTTGTTGAGCTATTATAAACAGTCTGATGATTCTTTATTTCTCTCCCTTCTTATTCCTCCTCCTCCCTTCTTCATATGTTGGGTGTTTTGTTGTGTGCTCTTTTTAGGAGTGCTCCCATCTAGAGCAGTCCCTGTAGGATGCCCTGTAGAGGTGGTTTGTGGGAGGAAAATTCCCTCAACTTTTGCTTGTCTGGGAATTGTTTAATCCCTCCTTCATATTTAAATGATATTCGTGCTGGATACAGTAGTCTTGGTTCGAGGCCCTTCTGTTTCATTGCATTAAGTATATCATGCCATTCTCTTCTGGCCTGTAGGGTTTCTATTGAGAAGTCTGATGATAGCCTGATGGGTTTTCCTTTGTAGGTAACCTTTTTTTTCTCTCTGGCTGCCTGTAATACTTTGTCCTTGTCTTTGATCTTTGCCATTATAATTATTATGTGTCTTGGTGTTGCCCTCCTTGGATCCCTTGTCATGGGAGTTCTGTGTACCTCTGTGGTCCGAGAGGCCATTTCTTCCCCTAGTTTGGGGAAATTTTCAGCGATTATTTCTTCAAAGACATTTTCTATCCCCTTTTCTCTCTCTACTTCTTCTGGAATACCTATAATTCTTATATTGTTCCTTTTCGATTGGTCACTCAGCTCTCTTAGAATTCTTTCATTCCTGGAGATCCTTTTATCTCTCTCTGCATCAGCTTCTCTGCGTTCCTGTTCTCTGTTTTCTAGTCCATGAACGGTCTCTTGCATCTCGTCCATTCTGTTTTGAAGTCCTTCCAGAGCTTGTTTTATTTCTGAATTCTCCTTCCTTAGTTCTTGCATATTTCTCTGCAAGTCCATCAGCATGGTTATGACTTTTGTTTAGAATTCTTTTTCAGGAAGACTGGCTAAATCTATCTCCCCAGATTCCTTCTCAGCGGAAGATGTAGCAGATGCCGAAGCTGTCTGGGTTAGTCTTGTCTGGATCATATTTTTTTGCCTTTTCATGTTGACAGGTGCTATTGACTGTCAGCTGGGAGGGCCAAAATTTTCACTTGCTACTGGCCTTTCCTTACTGGGACAACTGCGACCCCTAGTGGCTTGTGTTGGGTAATTGCATGTAGACTGGGTCTTTGTGTCTTGCCTGGCCGGAAGGGAGAAATTTCCCTTTCTGTGGGCGGAATTTGTGTCAGGCTGCTTCTCTGCTTTCGCAGCGCCCAGTGGGGTAATGGATGGGGGGGCTGCTTGACTGTTTGCCTCCGTGAGGGGTCTCAGAGTTGTTGCCCAGGGGGTTAGTGCACCCGGTTTTCCCTGTAATTTCCAGCTGCTGTACTGTGACCTGGGTTGTTTCCGATAAGCTGTTAAGTCCCTGTCCCTTTAAGACTTTCAAAAAGCCCCCGTTTTTCTTTGTCACAGGGGCATCAGCTTCGGCACCCACTCAGAGGTCTTACTCCCTGTTCCCCCAGTATCCAGGGCCCCCTGGGCACGCACTGTGTCTGTGCTCTGGTGGGGGTGGCTGGGGCTGGGTGTTCAGCAGTCCTGTGCTCCGTCTCCCTCCCGCTCTGCCTATTCTTCTCCCACCGGGAGCTGGGGGGAGGTGTGCTCAGGTCCCGCTGGGCCGGGGCTTGTATCTCACCCCTTTCACCAGTCGCTTTGTTCTCGCTGGTGTAGCTGCAGTCTGGCCACTGTCCTGCGTCTTCTGGTCTCTCTTTTAGGGCTAGTTGTGTTTGTTGTATTTTCAAAAGTATATATGTTTTTGGGAGGAGAGTCCCACTGTCCTACTCACGCCGCCATGTTGGCTCCACCCTTCTGGAATTGATCTTTGGGGTCTCATGTTAGATGGCCCCATATCTGTCTTCTTAGGAAAATCTGGACTGAGGAAAGTATTCAGTTGGTCTATCATGGGAGTCTTTTTATTGAAGCCTAACAAGTACCCAGCATAATGATGATGATTTATTGCAAAGTTTCAGGACATTGGACACAAACATAATATCTCACAAGCTTTCCAAGAGAAAAAGCAGAGGTCCTATATGAAAAGGTAAGCGATCAGAATATGCCTGCATTCTTTTTTTTAAGGTATACAGTCTCATGAAGATTTCACATTAGAAGCACTGTGGTTTGTACAATTTGCCCTATTATCAAGTCCCCACCACAACCCCATTATAATCACTGTCCATCAGCATAGTAACATTCTATAGAGTCACTACTTGTCTTCTCTGTGCTATAATGCCTTCCCCATGTCCCCCCTTTATTATGTGTGCTAATCATAACACCCCTTAATCCCCTTATCCCTCCCTTCCCACACACTCTCCCCAGTCCCTTTCTTTTTGGTAACCACTAGTCCACTCTTGGGTTCTGTGAGTCCATTGCTGTTTTGCTCCTGTAGTTCTTCTTTTTTTTTTTAGAGGTTGAAGGTGAGGATTAGGGGTTAGTCTTAGGGTTAGGGTTAGCTTTAGGTGTAGGGTGTGCACATGGTTAAGGTGAGAGTTAGGTACAGGGTTCAGTGCTACGGCTGAGTTTAGGTTTTGGTTTAGAGTTATGATTAGGTGTGGGTGAAGGTGAGGGTGAGGGTAAAGGTTTAGGATGAGTGGCCAGAGTTAGGGTTTGGGTTATGTCTAGTGTTAAGGGCAGGGTGAGGATACGGTTATCGTTAGAGTTAGGTTTTGTATGTTAAGTTAGGGTTAGTGTTAGGTTTAGTTTTAGGATTATGATTAGGTGTGGATGAAGGTGAAGATGAGGGTGAAGGATTAGGTTGAGTGTCCAAGGATACGGTTAGGATTAGTTTTAGGGTTCAGTGTTGGGTGAGGCTAGGGTTACGGTTAGAGTTTAGTTTCAGTTTTACTTTTAGGGTTTGAGTTAGGTTTAGGTTTAGGATTATGGTTAGATGTGAGTGAAGATGAGGGTGAGGATGAGGAATTAGAGTAAATGGCCAGGGTGAAAATTAGGGTTAGCATTAAGCTTCAGTGTAGTGTGAGAATAAAGTTATGGTAAGAGTTAGGGTTCTTCTTTTTTTTTCCTTTTTCCTTTTTATTAAGGTATCATTGATAAACAATTTTATGAAGGTTTCACAGGAGCAACATTGTGGTTACAACAATCCTCCCTATTATCAAGTCCCCACCACATATCCCATTATAGTCACTGTCCATCAGCATAGCAAGATGCAATAGAGTCACTACCTGTCTTCCATGTGCTATACTGCCTTCCCCGTTCTGCCCCCATATTATGTGGGTTAATCATAATACCGTTTGATCCCCTTCTCCCTCCCTTTCCAACCACCCTCCCCCACCCCTTTCTCTTTGGTAACCACTAGTCCCTTCTAGTGTTCTCTGAGTCTTCTGCTGTTTTGTTCCTTCATTTTTTGCTTTGTTGTTATAATCCACAAATGAGTAAAATCATTTGGTACTTGTCTTTCCCCACCTGGCTTATTACACTGAGCATAATACCCTCTAGCTCCATCCATGTTGTTGCAAATGGTAGGATCTGTTTTCTTCTTATGGCTAAATAGTACTCCATTGTGTATATGTACCAAATCTTCTTTATCCATTCATCTGCTGATGGACACTTAGGTTGCTTCCATTTCTTGGCTATTGTAAATAGTGCTGTGATAAACATAGGGGCACATATGTCTTTTTGAATCTGTCTTCTTGTTTTTGTAGGGTAATTTCCAAGGAGTGGAATTCCTGGGTCAAACGGCATTTCCATTTTTAGTTTTTTGAGGAACCTTCATATTGTTTTCCACAATGGCTGGACTAATTTACATTCCCACCAGCAGTGTAGGAGGGGGTCCCCTTTCTCTGAATCCTCACCAACATTTGTTGTTCTTAGTCTTTTTGATGCTGGCCATCCTAACTGGTGTGAGGTGGTATCTCATTGCAGTTTTAATTTGCATTTCTCTGATGATTAATGATGTAGAGCATCTTTTCATTTGTTTGTTGGCCATCTGAATTTCTTCTTTGGAGAACTGTCTGTTTAGATACTCTGCCTATTTTTTAATCAAATTATTTGCTTTTTGGATGTTGAGGTGTGTGAGCACTTTGTATATCTTGGATAAAAGCTTTTTAGTTTGATGTATAAGCTTTGTATAAGCTTTTTAGTTTGATGTAGAACCATTTGTTCATTTTTGCTTTTGTTATACTTGTCTGAGGAGATACATTCGGAAAAAATTTGCTCATGTTTATATTCAAGAGATTTTTGTCTATGTTTTCTTCTAAGAGTTTTATGATTTCATGACTTACATTCAGGTCTTTGATCCATTTTGAGTTTACTTTTACATATGGAGTTAGACAGTAATCCAGTGTCATTCTCTTACATGTAGCTGTCCAGTTTTGCCAATACCAGTTGTTG
Source organism: Manis pentadactyla (assembly GCF_030020395.1). Lineage (NCBI taxonomy): Eukaryota > Metazoa > Chordata > Mammalia > Pholidota > Manidae > Manis > Manis pentadactyla. The sequence goes on from NC_080034.1 coordinate 54,057,242, forward strand.
AAGAGGCTGTCATTTTTCCATTGTATATTCATTGCTTCTTTATCCTGCATTAGTTGGCTGTATATGTGTGGGTTTATATCTGGACTCTCCATTCTATTCCATTAATCTATGGCTCTGTTCTTGTGCCAGTACCAAATTGTTTTGATTACTGGGGCTTTGTAAGTAGAGCTTGAAGTTGTGACCCATAATCCCCGCCCCTCCCCCCACCCACTTTCTTCTTCCTTCTAAGGACTGTTTTGGCTATTTGGGGTATTTTGTGGTTCTATATGAATTTTAAAACTATTTGTTCTAGTTTCTTGAAGAATGCTGGTATTTTGATAGGGATTGCATTGAATCTGCAGATTGCTTTAGGCTGGATGGCTATTTTGACAAAATCAATTCTTCCTATCCATGAACATGGAAAGTATTTCTATTTACTAGTGTCATCTTTAATTTCTCTAAAGAGTATCTTGTAGTTTTTAGGATATAGGTCTTTCACTTCCTTGGTTAGGTTTATTCCTAGGTATTTTATTCTTTTTGATGAAGTTGTGAATTGGAATTGTTTTCCTGATTTCTCTTTCTGCTAGTTCATTGTTAGTGTATAGGAATGCAACAGATTTCCGTGTATTAATTTTGTATCCTGCAAATTTGCTGAATTCGGACATTAGTTCCAGTAGTTTTTGAGTGAATTCTTTAGGGCTTTTTAGGCACAGTATCATGTTATCTGTAAACAGTGACAGTTTAACTTTTTCCTTGCTGATCTGGATGCCTTTTATTTTTTGTGTTGTCTGATTTCTGTGGCTAGGACCTCCGGAACTATGTTGAATAGAAGTGGGGACAGTGGCATCCTTGTCTTGTTCCTGAACTTAGAGGAAAACCTTTCAGCTTTTCTTTGTTAAGTATGATGTTGGCTGTGGGTTTGTCATTTCATTGAGACAACAAATTTTATACCCGTTTTGTAAAGAGTTTTTATCATGAACGGATGTTGAACTTTGTGTGATGCTTTTTCAGCATCTATGGGGATGATCATGCGGTTTTTTAACTTCTTTTTGTTGATGTGGTGAATGACGTTGATGGATTTTCTAATATTGTACCATCATTGCATCCCTGTAATAAATCCTATTTGATCTTTTTGCTGTACTTTTTAATTTGATTTGCTAATATTTTGTTGAGGATTTTTGCATCTATGTTCATCAGGGATATTGTCTGTAATTTTTTTGTGTGTGGTGTCTTTGCCTGGTTTTGGTATTAGAGTGATGCTGGCTTCATAGAATGAGTTTGGAAGTTTTCCCTCCTCTTCTATTTTTTGGAAAACTTTACAGAGGATGGGTATTAGGTCTTCTCAAAATGTCTGATAAAATTCAGCAATGAAGCCATCTGGTCCTGGCATTTTGTTCTTGGGTAGTTTTTCTTTTACCAGTTCAATTTCATTGCTGGTAATTGGTCTGTTTAGATTTTGTTTCTTCCTTGGTCAGCCTTGGAAGGTTGTATTTTTCTAAAATTTGTCCATTTCTTCTAGGTTATCCAATTTGTTAGCATATAATTTTTGATAGCATTCTCTCAGAATTCTTTCTATTTTGGTGATATCCATAGTGATTTTTTCCTTTCTCATTTCTGATTCTGTTTGTGTCTGTAGACTCTCTTTTTTTCTTGATAAGTCTGTCTATGTGTTTATCTATTTTGTTTATTTTCTCAAAGGACCAGCTCTTGGTTTCATCAATTCTTTCCATTGTTTTATTCTTCTTGATTTTATTTATTTCTTCTTCGATCTTTATTACATCCCTCTTTCTACTGACTTTGGGCCTCATTTGTTCTTTTCCTGGTTTCATTAATTGTAATTTTCAACAGTTCATTTGGGTTTGTTCTTCCTTCTTTAAAAAGGCCTGAATTGCTATATACTTTCCTCTTACAACAGCCTTCACTGAGTTCCACAGAAGGTAGGATGCTGTTCTGTTGTTTTCATTTGTCTCCATACATTGCTTGATCTCTGTTTAAATTTGGCCGTTGATCCATTGAATATTTAGGAGCATGTTGTTAAGCCTCCATGTGTTTGGGTGCCTTTTTGTTTTCTTTGCACAATTTATATCTAGTTTCATAATTTTGTGACCATAGGAGTTGTTTGGTACATTTTCAATCTTTTTGAATTTACTGAGGCTCTTTTTGTGGCCTAGTATGTGATCTATTCTGGAAAATGTTCTATGTGCACTTGAGAAGAATGTTTATCCTGCTGCTTTTGGGTGGAGTGTTCTGTAGATGTCTGTTAGGTTCGTCTGTTCCAATGCGTTGTTCAATGCCTCTGCCTCCTTACTTATTTTCTGTCTGGTTGATCTGTCCTTTGGAGTTAGGGGTATGTTGAAGTCTCCTAAAATGAATGCACTGCATTCTATTTTCCTCTTTAATTGTTAATATTTGTTGCACATGTTTGGGCGCTCCTATGTTGGATGCATAGGTATTTGTAATGGTCATATCCTCTTGTTGGACTGACCCCTTTATCATTATATAATGTCCCTCTTTGTCGTTTGTTACCTTCCTTGTTGTGAATTTTATCTGATACAAGTATTGCAACTCCTGATTTTTCTATTGTTTGCATGAAATATCTTTTACAATCCCTTCACTTTTAGTCTGCATATGGCTTTAGGTTTGGAGTGAGACTCTTCTGGCAGCATATGGATTGGTCTAGCTCTTTTATCCATTCTGTAGCTCTATGTCTTTTGATTGGTGCATTCAGTCCATTTACCTTTAGGGTGATTATTGATAGATATGCATTTATTGCCATTGCAAGCTTTAGATTCCTGTTTACCAAAGGTTCAAGGGCAACTTCTTTACTATCAAGTCACTTATTATGCTATTATGAACAGAATCTGAAGATTCGTTTTTTCTCCCTTCTTTTTCTTCCTCCTCTACTCTTTATATGTTAGGTGTCATATTCTGTCCTCTTTTTGTATCCCTTGACTAACTTTTTGGGTAGCTGATTTAATTTTGTGTCTGCTTCCTTTACTGTGGTTTTATTTTCTCTGGTGACAGCTATTTGGCCTTAGCAGCACTTCCATCTAGAGCAGTCCCTTTAAAATACACTGTAGAGATGGTCTGTGGGAGCTAAATTCCCTCAACTTTTGCTTGTCTGGAAATTGTTTAATCCCTCCATCAAATTTAAATGATAATCTTGCTGGATACAGTGTTCTTGGTTCCAGGCCCTTCTATTTTATTGCACTGAATGGATATATATACACATTCTGACCTGTAAGGTTTCTTCTCAGAAGTCTGATGATAGCCTGATGGGTTTTCCTTTGTATGTGATCTATTTTCTCTCTCAGGCTGCTTTTAATACTCTGTCCTTGTCCTTGAACATTGCCATTCTAATTATTATATTTCTTGGTGTTGTTTTCCTTAGGTCCCTTGTGTTGGAAGATCTGTGCACCTCTTTGGCCTGAGAGACTATTTCCTTCCCCAGATCGGGGATGTTTTCAGCAATTATTTCATTAAAGGCACTTTCTATCCCTTTTCTCTTCTTCTTCTGATACCCCTATAATGAGAATATTGTTCTGTTTGGATTGCACACACAGTTCTCTCAATATTCTTTCATACTACAGATCCTTTTTTTCTCTATGCCTCAGCTTCTTTGTTTTCCTGTTCTCTAATTTATATTCCATTTACTGTCTCCTCTACCTCATCTTATCTGCTTTTAAATCCCTCCATTGTATATTTCATTTCAGCTACTGTATTTTTCAACATGTCTATCTCTGTCTTGAACTTGTTCCTTAGATTTTATGTGGTTCCATTAGCATGCTTATGACTTTTATTTTGAATTCTTTTCCAGGAAGATTGGTGATTTCCATTTCACTAAGCCCTCTTTCTGTTGTTTTAGGGATTTGGGATTGAACAAAGTTCTTCTGCCTTTTCATAGTCCTGGGATGATGGCAGGGGTCACAGGAGAGGGGTGCCAGTGCCTACCACTAGGAGGGAGCTCTTTCCTGCTTCCCAGCTGCAGTGCCTGCTTCTGCTGTCAGGGCCAGTGAGCCACGTGCAGGGAGCAGCCTCTGCATTAAGCCCCTAAGATGCTGTAGGTGGGGCTGCCCTCTGAGTGGCCTGGAGCCGCAGGTGAGTGACACTGTGGCAGAGGTCACAGGTCAGTGACACTGGTGATTGTCAGGAGGACAGAGCTCTTTCTTGCTTCCCGGCTGCAGTGCCTTCCTCCGCTGTCAGAGCCAGTTAGCTGTGCACCCAAGAAGCAGCCCTGCTTTAAGCCACTGTGGTTGCTGTAGGCAGGGCTTCCCTACAGCTGGCCTGGAGCAGTGGCAGGTGCAGCTGGTTTGAGCACAAGTACTGGCTGGGAGGAAAGAGCAGCAGGCTGCTTATTGCAGTGGGGAGCCTCAGTGCTGCGCTGCCAGCCAGGGGGATGGAGCACCTAAACCTCCTGAAAGTTTCCAACCTGCTGGGCTGAGTGTGCTGAGACGATTTGTTCCACCTCTTCCTTCTCCTGAGCAGCAAGCTCTGTGTAACCCTTGTCCCTTTAGCAGCCCTCTAACTGTTGGGAAGTCTTTCAAAGCATCCACCTTTCTTTTGTCCCAGAGCAGCTGGTTGTGGGAACCTGTTCTCCACAAGTGGCTGGAATCTCAGTCTCTCACTTTACTTTTCAATCCCTTTAATCTCCACAGCACCATGCAATGTGGGTTTGTGCTCCAGATTAGATCTACAGGGCTGGGTATTGGGCTTCTATTCCCTCCCTGCTCTGTTTCTCTTCCTCTGAACAGTGAGCTGGGGTGGGGAGAGGGCTAAGGTCCCACCAGGTTGTGGCTTTGTTACTTTACCCTTCTCCATGAGATGTTCTCTTCCCAGGTGTATGCTGGCTGGTGCAATCTTATTTCTCATCACTCTTTTAGGATTATTTGTATTTGCTCTATATTCATATTATATGTGGTTTTGGGGAGGAGATTTATGCCTCACTTCTCATGCTGCCATCTCTCCCCCTTTATGCTTGAATTCTTAATAGTAATACTGGTAGCCAGAAGATAATAAAGCAATATGTTCAACATTTGAGGAAAATAAATTCTAACTTGGAATTCCTTACCCAGCCAAACCACCAATAATGTGTCAAGTATTCAGAGAAAAAGATGGCAGAGTTGGAAGGCAAGGCAGAAAGCTCATCCCAAAAACACACAAAAGAAGAAAATACAGCAAACACAACTAAATCTGAAAATGGTAAAGTGGCAGAGCCATGATCAAGAGGGACCCAAGCCCTCCACCAACCCCAGCCTACAGGCAAGAGAGGAATGGAGTGGGGAGGGGATAGGAGCCCTTCACACTGGCTTTCGAGATCTGTTATGGGCCCACATTACACTGGGCTCTGGTGATTAGTGGGGCTGGACACCAGGGACAAGTGGGAGGCTGAGACTCCAGCCACTAGTGGAAGACAGGCATGCTCTACCAGTCTTGAGATCCAAAGCAGAGGCAGCAGTTTGAAAGAATTGCCAGCAGTGTGATCGGTGCAGGAGGGGCGAGGGTTGGAATGAGCTCTCCTCAGGAGAAAGGGCACATTGACAATACCTCCCCAGCCATTCCTCAGCCCCAAAGGCCAGAAACTCTTGGGCACCCCAGATGCTCCAAGCTCCAAACTGGCAACTCACCCCTGAGCCACCACCCTGTGTTTACTTCTGGTGAGCCAATCCATTCAACCCAGCAGCAGTGTCAGATTTTGTTGCCTGGCAGGAAGAAGGAGACTCTTCCAGCTTTTTGGCCCCTTTTCAGCCCAACCAGGGCAGTGCCTGAAGAAGCCAGCCCCAAGAGCTCCTTCCTCCACAAAGGTGTTCAAACCCAGTGGTGCATATCCTGCCATGCCCCAGAGCTGCATATCAGTCCATCCACCCCCCCTTAATCCTACATTCCCTCCATTGCTGCAGGGCAGGCAGAGGGTGGCTCTGCCCAATGCAATCACAGAAGAGGCTTCTGTTCAGATCTCAAAGGTGGCAGCTAGAGTAAACTGCCAGTGCAGACACTACACAAGACAGACAGCAAGATGGTCCCACCAACTGCACACCAAGAACTGGGGATCCTGCAAAGTAGAACCAGGCACTGGAGAGTAAAGAGTCTTGAGCTTCTGCACTCCATAGGCTTCCTCCTTCATAAAGCTGTTTACTCTATAGGCCAGGGAGCAGAGCACATCCATCTGACTCAAAAGAAGAAACACAGAAACCCTGACAAAATGAGGGGGCAAAAGAATATGTTCCAAACAAAACTACAGGACAAGCATCAGAAAGAGGGCTAAATGAAATGGAGATCACCAATATTCTTAATAAAGATTTCAAAGTAAAAGTCATAAACATGCTCACTGACTTACAGAAAAATATTCAAGAACTCAAGGAGGGCCTCAACAAAGAGACGGAAGGACTGAAAAAGAGCCTCTCAGAACTGAAGAATACAGTAACTGAAATTAACCATACAATGGGAAGATTTAAGTAGATTACTGTAAGTAGAGGAGATACTCAACTAAGAGAAAAAAATGATCTCTAGAAATTAAAGAATTATAAAAGAGCTATGTGAGCAATTCAAATGAAATAATATTTGCATAATAGGAATACCAGAAGGAGAAGAGAGAAAAAGGGTTAGAAAGTCTCTTTGAGGAAATAATTGTTGAAAACTTCCCCAGTCTTGGGAAGGATATAAACATTCAGGTCATGGAAGTACAGAGAGCCTCTAACAAAAGGAACTCCAGGAAGACAACACCAAGGCACATAATAATTTAAATGGCAACAACAAGGATAAGGAGAGAGCACTGAAAGCAGCCATAGAAAGAAAGGAAGATTACTTATAAAGAAAGTCCCATCAGCCTATCAGCAGACTTTGCAGCAGAAACTTTCCAGGCCAGAAGGAACCTCTAGCCAAGAACCCTCTACCTGGCAAGATTATCACTTAAACTTGAAGAAGGGATTAAATAATTTCCCAAAAAACAAAAGTTGAAGGAATTCACCACCATTAAGCCAGTTTTACAGGATATGTTAAAGGCACTGCTGTAGATGGAAGTATCCCTAAAATAGCTTTCACCTGGTGAAAATAAACCCACAGTGAAGGTGGTAGACCAATTAATTACCAAGCAAGTATGAAATTAAAACAGAAGATCAACTATACACAAAATCAGTCAAGGGATACACAAGAAATGCAGATTATGACATCAAACACATAAAGTGTGGAGGAGGAAGAAGAAAAAGAAATGTAAATGGACTGAATGTACCAATCAAAAGACATAAAATGGCAGAATGGATGAAGAAATAAGAACCATCTATATGCTGCCTAGAGGAGACTCATGTCAGACCCAAAGACATACACAGACTAAAAGTGAAGGGATGGAAAAAGATATTTTATGCAAATAATAGGGAGAAAAAAAGCAGGATTAACAATACTTATATCTGACAAAAATCGGTTTCAAAACAAAGTAGTAAGAGACAAAGAAGGACATTACATAATGATGAAGGGGTCAGTCCAATAAGAGAATATAATCATTATAAATATCTATGTACCCAATATAGGAACACCTAAATATGTAAAACAAATACTAACATAATTATACAGGGAACTAGATTGCAAACATTCATTTTAGGAGGCATTAACACACTATTCACACCAATAGGCCGATCAACCAGACAAAAAATGGATGAATGGATGTTGAATTTTGTCAAATGCTTTTTCAGCATCTATGGAGATGATCATGTGGTTTTTGTCCTTCTTTTTGTTGATGTAGTGCCTGTTGATGGATTTTCAAATATTGCACCATCCTTGCATCCCTGGAATAAATCCTACTAGATCATGATGGATGATATTTTTGATGTATTTTTTAATTCAGTTTGCTAATATTTTGAGTATTTTTGTGTGTATTTTCATCAGGGATATTGGTCTGTAATTTTCATTTTTTGTGGTATCTTTGCCTGGTTTTGGTATTAGAGTGGTGCTGGCCTCATAGAATGAGTTTGGAAGTGTTCCCTTCTCTTCTACTTTTTGGAAAACTTTGAGGAAGATGGGCATTAAGTCTTCACTAAATGTTTGATAAAATTCAGCAATGAAGCCATTTGGCCAAGGGGTTTTGTTTTTAGGTAGTTTTTTTATTACCATTTCAATTTTGTTGCTGGTAATTGGTCTGCTCAGATTTTCTGTTTCTTCCTGGGTCAGCCTTGGAAAGTTGTCCATTTCTTCTAGGCTATCCTGTTTGTTAGCACTTAATTCTTAATAGTATTCTCTAATAATTCTTTGTGTTTCTTTGGTGTTCATAGTGTTTTTTCCTTTTCATTTCTGGTTCTGTTTACATGTGTAGACTCTTTTTCTTCATAAGTCTGGCAAGGGGTTTATCTATTTTGTTTATTTTCTTGAAGAACCAACTTCTGCTTTCACTGATTATTTCTATTGTTTATTCTTCTCAATTTTGTTTCTGCTCTAATTGTTATTATGTCCCTCCTTCTACTGATTTTGGGCCTCATTTGTTCTTCTTTTTCTAGTTTCATTGACTGTAAATTCAGACTGTTCATATGTGATTGTTCTTCTTTCCTGTCATAAGCCTGTCCTTGGGCTAGTTTTTATATATAGTACAATTCTAGCACAGATCCACAAGAAGTACCTAATGTAAATAATGGCCTCCTTGCCCTATACTAACAACCTGTGTTATTAAGCCACATGTAATGTAACTATAGCAATATAAAATATCTTAATCTCCCAACATCAAATCTTTTATTAGTAGATACAGGATGTTTCCTAATATATGTTTCCTATTACAAACCTTGTTAAAAATACGCCATCATTGCCTGTTGGGGAATACTTTGATAACCCAATTTATGGAGGCAGTAATGGGAAAGGGAAGGTGGAGTAGGGTGGATGCAAGCAGATGACAGTAAGGAGGAAGGCTGGACAATTTTGGTATGTCAGCATGTGCAACTGGGGCATGAGAACGATTAATTCCACATGTAATACTATTCTTTGTTTCCTTTGTAATTTACACCTACTTATCCACATTCTTGTTACATTTATAAATCTTTCTATATTCAATCTTTGCATTTCCCAATGTTCAACTCTATCAAACCACGAAAGCCATATTTCAGTTAAAACTTTGCTTTCTTAAACCTAACTCATCCCTCAGCAAGTTAAAATGTTTTCCTACCTAAATTGACCTTCCTACATTATTATGATATGAACACATCTTCTTTTAAAAGAGTATACAGTCACCCCCTTTTCATTGTCTTCACTGTGTTATCTTTCTTACTTACTATTTTCCTGGTTCACTAGGCATCTCTCTCAAAATCTTTAGGCTTCTTTCTTGCAAATTGTAATCAGCAGGAGCATCAGTGATATCTCCTATACTATAATGCAGTTTTTTACTGAAAGAAAACTGTTAACTAGAACCTCTCTGATACAAAAAGTTAACTTAGGTAGTTATCTGAATCTCAAAGTGAGTAGATGGGAAGCTGCTGAGTGTGGAGACACTGTCCTGGTCACTTTGGTATTTCTCAGTACCAAGCACAGTTGGGTGCTCAAGAACTCTGCTTGAATGTAATTATCTTAACTGCAAGTTAACATCTCCATTTCTAAGTCTAATGTGCATTTTATAACAGTTGTATCTCATTATATATTGTAATCATTACATTATCCTAATATATATTATTCTATCTGTATCAAAACACTTTATTTCCTCTTTACTCAACTGTTCCTCTCCTAGTCTTCAGCTTTACTTAAACAGTACCACCACCTCTATCAAGCCAAATGTCTAGAAATTTTCCTTGATTCTTACCTTCCCACTTATCCCCTATCCATTCATCCAACCTAAAGTCCTATAAGTTCCCCATCCCTACTCCTCTTCATCTTCACTGATCCATTTTGGTTCAAGTTCATCTCTTACCTGAACTACCACATTGACAGCCTAACTATTCTTTCCCTCCCTAATCCTTTTTTCAACTCTGCAGCCAGATTGGTCTTGTTACAATATCTTTCTACTTTAAATTTTCCAATGACTTCCCTTCTAATCTTAGGATAAAATCCAAACTCTAAACACAACCTACAAAGTCCTACATGATCTGGTTATTTCCTGTTCTTCCTCCTTAGCTTTGTCCATTCTCCCAATAACTTGCTAGACTCAAGCCACATTAGTCTTCATTCTGTTGCCTGAATTTACCAAGCTTCCTCCTTCATCAGGGCTTTGGCACTTGTTCTCTCTCCTTTGAACAGTCTTCCCTGATATTCATGTGTAGCTTTTTGTCATCATCTGGGTTTCCACTCAAACATGACCTCCTCTGAGAGACATCTTTCTTGACAAACTCTCTCCCAGCACCTTTTAAAATCAGCACACTGCTGTTTTATATAAATAATATTTAATATGTGAAATTACTTTATCTATCTGCCTATTATTTTTTGCCTCCCTCCACCAGGATGTGAGTACCATAAAAGCATGACCCTACCTGTCTGGTTTATCACCATCTCCCTGGTGCCTAGGACAAGAGTGGCACATGGTAACTGCTCAATAAGCACCTCTTCAAGACTTAAAGGAATGAACCCAAACTTTCAGAATCTCTAATTTATCAAAAAAAGTAAGCACTTTTCTGTGGAAAATTTCAGTAAGAAGGAACAAAGCTATCCAGAATAAAATGTGTATGTATTTTTAATGGGCTTCAGATCAGCAATAAGAACTTAATGTGAATTCAAAAAAGTATAACGGCAACAAGGAAGTTTTTGTCTTCTGACAATTAATAAAGTACAAAGTTTAAGGAATAATTGCCTGGAAATCCACAATTACGCATATTAGTTGCTGCTACAAATAAAAAGATTTGTGGCCTTTGGTGTGTCAGCCGCAACTTTAAGAAGGAATTTACTGCCTTTAAATAAGTAGAATCAGTCACAGAAAAGGCAAAACAGCCTATAGATCATCTCATGTTTTATCTAATATTTTTCTCTTTAAAAATATACCCTCCTACTGAGTTCCTTACTCCCTTGTAGATATTATATATAGTAGAATTCTCTGAAATACACATAAGTTTAGCACTACCTTCTATGGAGTTCTTACAGATGAATAGTGCATACTGTAGTTATATCCTACAATAGTGCATACTACTGATCTAAAACCCTGCTATCTGCCATGTGGTATGGGTGCTGCCTCTTAATATAGCTTAAGTATCTTCTGAAGATAGAGCATCTTCCCCACTCCTTGTGTTTCCATTCTTGCACATTCCTAAAGCCTTTCCTGACCCTTCCAGTCCACAACAGCAACTCCCATCTCCAACTCCACTAAGTCTGCCTATACAAATATTTCCTTAATATTTGCTAAGTCAAAATGCAAGGACTTTGCTTGTTTTGATGTTGGGAACAAACATTTATTCAGTCTCACAGTGTAGCTGCCCTTAGGGCCACCGGCGTACTTTGGAACAAGCACAGTTGTACAAGATTCATTACCTAAGAGGGCCTGGAAAAGGGACAAGTAGGGGCTGAAATCCAGCCATTCTGGTTTGCCAAACCAGGTGCTGGCTAAGTCATGTGTTCATGAGATGGCATGTGCCCAGCTGTGTCACCCTTTCTAATTCAAATAAAAATATGTCATGTAGATTAAGTTGATCTTGATCCTCATTTTGTGGAAAGGAAAAAAAAGATTTGTCAATGCACAACAAGGAGGCGGTCTCTCTTCTCAGACCAAATTTTGATTCTTTCAATTGAGAAGAGATGGAAATTGCAGAATATCAGAGGTCAGAGACTGACCCAAAGGGTTTTTATGGTCCCTTCATTCCCAAAGAAATGCAGTGCTAGGCAAAATTCAGATATTGTCCACACTGCTTCCAGACCTCTGCCTGAAGGGAGTACTCCAGTTGTCGGGATCATGCCCTCCTTTAACTGAGAGTTGATAACCAAGGGAGTACCATGTTATCCAGCTGAATGTCTTCACACTGGTGGGACATCCTCCAAAGCAGGGAGGTACTCAAAGCTCTTTGACTTGCTCTGGGGCAGAAATTATGGGAATTGGGATTAGTTACCATAACACTCTTATCTCAATTGGTTCAATGAAGAACAATTATTTCTTAGTTATTTTTCTGGGAGAAAATGGAAAGCTAGCTCATACAATTTATAAACCAAGAGAGTTTTTTCCAGAAGATTGGCAGAAATTACCTATTCTCCCCACTTATTACAATATGTAGCTTATCTTCTGGGAAAGAGACTCACAAATATTTGAAGAACATTAGTTAAAAATAATCAACTGGGTATTTACTCAAAAGAACTGGAAGCAGAGTATGCCTATATTTATAACAACACTATTCACAACAGCCAAAAAAAGGTAGGAGCAGCCCAAGTGTCCATCCACAGATAAAGGATAAACACAACATGTATTCATGCAGTGGAGTATTCTTAGCCTTATAAAAGAAAATTCTAGCACAGGCTACAACACAGATGAACCTTGAGGACATTATGTTGACTGAAATAATACAGTTGCAAAGAAGACAAATACTGTAGATTCTATTCATTTGAGGTCCCTACCTTTGTCAAAGAAAGAACTAGCAGCACCAGAGGCTGGGGGTATGGAGGAATGGTGAGTTAATGTTTAATGGTATAGAATTTCAGGTCTGCTAGAAGAAAAGAGTTTTGCAGGTTGGATGTATGTACAACAATGTGAACTTATTTAACACTACTGAACTGTGAATTTTAAATGGTTAAAAGATAAATATTGGAGGGCCGGACGATGGTGGCATGAGTAGAGCAGCAGAAATATCCTCCACAAACCACATATATCTATGAAAATATAACAAAGACAACCCTTCCTAGAATAAAGACCAGAGGACACAGGACAATATCCAGACCACATCCGCACCTGAGAGAACCCAGCGCCTAGCGAAGGGGGTAAGATACAAGCCCCAGCCTGGTGGGAGAAGAGCGCCCATCCCCCCAGCTCCCGGCGGGAGAAGAATAGGCAGAGCGGTAGAGAGACAGAGCACAGGACTGCCGAACACCCAGCCCCAGCCATCCGGGCCAGAGTGCAGACACAGTACGTGCGCAGGGGGCCCTGGATGCTCGGGAAACAGGGCAGCAAGAACAGTGAGCGGGCACCGGAGGCCGGGTGCCGGAGGACACAAGAAAAGCGCGAGACCATTTTTTTTTTTTTTTTGCTGTTTTGTTTTGGCGAGCGCTTTTTGGAAGTCTTAAAGGGATAGGGCTCCCAATACTAGGGAAACAGGGCAGCAAGACCGGTGAGCAGTTGCCTGAGGCTGGCACCGGAGAATAAAGAAAAACGAGCGGCCACTTTTTTTTTTTTTAACTTAAATTTTTTTTTTTTTTTGTGGTCGTTGTTTTGTTTTGGTGGGTGCTTTTTGGAAGTCTTAAAGGGGCAGGGTGGGACACTTAATCCAGACATAGGGAATCCGGGCATCTCTGGGCACCCTAAACCCTGGGCTGCAGGGAGCAGGGAGGCCCATTACGGAGATAAATAGCCTCCAGGCCGCTCCCCATCCAACGCGACTCCACCACTTTGGAGCAGAGGCCCGAACCAGGCCACACCCACAGGAACAGCGAAGATAAACTCCATAGTAGCCGGGCAGGAAGCAGAAACCCTGTCTGCGTGCAGCTGCCCAGCACAAGCTACTAGAGGTCACTGTTCTCCCAGGAGAGGAGGGCCACAAACCAACAAGAAGGGAAGTTCTTCTAGCTGTCACTCATCCCAGCTCTGCAAACTATTACTATCACCATGAAAAGGCAAAGCTACAGGCCGACAAAGATCACAGAGAAAACAACAGAGAAGGAGACAGACCTAACCAGTCTTCCTGAAAAAGAATTCAAAATAAGAATCATAAACATGCTGACAGAGATGCAGAGAAATACGCAAGAGAAATGGGATGAAGTCGGGAGGGAGATCACAGATGCCAGAAAGGAGATCCCAGAAATGAAACAAACTCTGGAAGGGTTTATAAGCAGAATGGATAGGATGCAAGAGGCCATTGATGGAATTGAAACCAGAGAACAGGAACGCATAGAAGCTGACATAGAGAGAGATAAAAGGATCTCCAGGAATGAAACAATATTAAGAGAACGGTGTGACCAATTACAAAGGAACAATATCCGTATTATAGGGGTCCCAGAAGAAGAAGAGAGAGGAAAAGACATGGAAAGTATCTTAGAAGAAACAATTGCTAAAAACTTCCCCAAACTGGGGGAGGAAATAATCGAACAGACCACGGAAATACACAGAACCCCCAACAGAAAGGATCCAAGGAGGACAACACCAAGACACATAATAATTAAAATGGCAAAGATCAAGGACAAGGAAAGAGTTTTAAAGGCAGCTAGAGAGAAAAAGGTCACATATAAAGGAAAACCCATCAGGCTAACATCAGACTTCTCAACAGAAACCCTACAGGCCAGAAGAGAATGGCATGATATATTTAATACAATGAAACAGAAGGGCCTTGAACCAAGGATACTGTATCCAGCACGACTATCATTCAAATATGACGGTGGGATTAAACAATTCCCAGACAAACAAAAGCTGAGGGAATTTGCTTTCCACAAACCACCTCTACAGAACATCTTACAGGGACTGCTCTAGATGGGAGCACTCCTAGAAAGAGCACAGCACAAAACACCCAACATATGAAGAATTGAGGAGGAGGAACAAGAAGGGAGAGAAGAAAATAATCTCCAGATAGTGTATATAAAAGCTCAATAAGCGAGCTAAGTTAGGCAGTAAGATACTAAAGAGGCTAACCTTGAACCTTTGGTAACCACGAATTTAAAGCCTGCAATGGCAATAAGTACATGTCTTTCAATAGTCACCCTAAATGTTAATGGGTTGAATGCACCAATCAAAAGACACAGAGTAACAGAATGTATAAAAAAGCAAGACCCGTCTATATGCTGCTTACAAGAAACTCACCTCAAACCCAAAGACATGTACAGACTAAAAGTCAAGGGATGGAAAAACATATTTCAAGCAAACAACAGTGAGAAGAAAGCAGGGGTTGCAGTACTAATATCAGACAAAATAGACTTCAAAACAAAGAAAGTAACAAGAGATAAAGAAGGACACTACATAATGATAAAGGGCTCAGTCCAACAAGAGGATATAACCATTCTAAATATATATGCACCTAACACAGGAGCAGCAGCATATGTGAAACAAATACTAACAGAACTAAAGGGGGATATAGACTGCAATGCATTCATTCTAGGAGACTTCAACACACCACTCACCCCAAAAGATAGATCCACTGGGCAGAAAATAAGTAAGGACACGGAAGCACTGAACAACACAGTAGAGCAGATGGACCTAATAGACATCTATAGAACTCTACATCCAAAAGCAACAGGATATACATTCTTCACAAGTGCACATGGAACATTCTCCAGAATAGACCACATACTAGGCTACAAAAAGAGCCTCAGTAAATTTCACAAGATTGAAATCCTACCAACCAACTTTTCAGACCACAAAGGCATAAAACTAGAAATAAATGTACAAATAAAGCAAAGAGGCTCACAAACACATGGAGGCTTAACAACACGCTCCTAAATAATCAATGGATCAATGACCAAATCAAAATGGAGATCCAGCAATATATGGAAACAAATGACAACAACAACACTAAGCCCCAACTTCTGTGGGACACAGCAAAAGCAGTCTTAAGAGGAAAGTATATAGCAATCCAAGCATATTTAAGAAAGGGAGAACAATCCCAAATGAATGATCTAATGTCACAATTATCGAAATTGGAAAAAGAAAAATAGATGAGGCCTAAGGTCAGCAGACGGAGGGACATAATAAAGATCAGAGAAGAAATAAATAAAATTGAGAAGAATAAAACAATAGCAAAAATCAATGAAACCAAGAGCTGGTTCTTCGAGAAAATAAACAAAATAGATAAGCCTCTAGCCAGACTTATTAAGAAGAAAAGAGAGTCAACACAAATCAACAGTATCAGAAACGAGAAAGGAAAAATCACGACGGACCCCACAGAAATACAAAGAATTATTAGAGAATACTATGAAAACCTATATGCTAACAAGCTGGGAAACCTAGGAGAAATGGACAACTTCCTAGAAAAATACAACCTTCCACGATTGACCCAGAAAGAAATAGAAAATCTAAACAGACCAATTACCAGCAACGAAATTGAAGCGGTAATCAAAAACCTACCAAAGAACAAAACCCCCGGGCCAGATGGATTTACCTCGGAATTTTATCAGACATACAGGGAAGACATAATACCCATTCTCCTTAAAGTCTTCCAAAAAATAGAAGAGGAGGGGATACTCCCAAACTCATTCTATGAAGCTAACATCACCCTAATACCAAAACCAGGCAAAGACCCCACCAAAGAAGAAAACTACAGACCAATATCCCTGATGAACGTAGATGCAAAAATACTCAACAAAATATTAGCAAACAGAATTCAAAAATACATCAAAAGGATCATACACCATGACCAAGTGGGATTCATCCCAGGGATGCAAGGATGGTACAACATTCGAAAGTCCATCAACATCATCCACCACATCAACAAAAAGAAAGACAAAAACCACATGATCATCTCCATAGATGCTGAAAAAGCATTTGACAAAGTTCAACATCCATTCATGATAAAAACTCTCAGCAAAATGGGAATAGAGGGCAAGTACCTCAACATAATAAAGGCCATCTATGATAAACCCACAGCCAACATTATATTGAACAGCGAGAAGCTGAAAGCATTTCCTCTGAGATCGGGAAGTAGACAGGGATGCCCACTCTCTCCACTGTTATTTAACATAGTACTGGAGGTCCTAGCCACAGCAATCAGACAAAACAAAGAAATACAAGGAATCCAGATTGGTAAAGAAGAAGTCAAACTGTCACTATTTGCAGATGACATGATACTGTACATTAAAAACCCTAAAGACTCCACCCCAAAACTACTAGAACTGATATTGGAATACAGCAAAGTTGCAGGATACAAAATCAACACACAGAAATCTGTGGCTTTCCTATATACTAACAATGAACCAACAGAAAGAGAAACCAGGAAAGCAACTCCATTCACAATTGCATCAAAAAAAAAAAAATACCTAGGAATAAACCTAACCAAGGAAACGAAAGACTTATACTCGGAAAACTACAAGTCACTCTTAAGAGAAATTAAAGGGGACACTAACAGATGGAAACTCATCCCATGCTCGTGGCTAGGAAGAATTAATATCGTCAAAATGGCCATCCTGCCCAAAGCAATATACAGATTTGATGCAATCCCTATGAAACTACCAGCAACATTCTTCAATGAACTGGAACAAATAATTCAAAAATTCATATGGAAACACCAAAGACCCCGAATAGCCAAAGCAATCCTGAGAAAGAAGAATAAAGTAGGGGGCATCTCACTCCCCAACTTCAAGCTCTATTATAAAGCCATAGTAATCAAGACAATTTGGTACTGGCACAAGAGCAGAGCCACAGACCAATGGAACAGACTAGAGAATCCAGACATTAACCCAGACATATATGGTCAATTAATATTTCATAAAGGAGCCATGGACATACAATGGCGAAATGACAGTCTCTTCAACAGATGGTGCTGGCAAAACTGGACAGCTACATGTAGGAGAATGAAACTGGACCATTGTCTAACCCCATATACAAAAGTAAACTCAAAATGGATCAAAGACCTGAATGTAAGTCATGAAACCATTAAATTCTTGGAAGAAAACATAGGCACAAACCTCTTAGACATAAACATGAGTGACTTCTTCTTGAACATATCTCCCCGGGCAAGGAAAACAACAGCAAAAATGAGTAAGTGGGACTATATTAAGCTGAAAAGCTTCTGTACAGCAAAAG
The DNA here is from genome assembly GCF_030020395.1 of Manis pentadactyla. Classification (NCBI taxonomy): domain Eukaryota; kingdom Metazoa; phylum Chordata; class Mammalia; order Pholidota; family Manidae; genus Manis; species Manis pentadactyla. The sequence goes on from NC_080034.1 coordinate 54,075,027, forward strand.
ACACCATCAATAGAACAAAAACGGTCCCTACAGTATGGGAGAATATATTTGAAAATGACACATCCGATAAAGGCTTGACGTCCAGAATATATAAAGAGCTCACACGCCTCAACAAACAAAAAACAAATAACCCAATTAAAAAATGGGCAGAGGAACTGAACAGACAGTTCTCCAAAAAAGAAATACAGATGGACAACAGACACATGAAAAGATGCTCCATATCGCTAATTATCAGAGAAATGCAAATTAAAACTACAATGAGGTATCACCTCACACCAGTAAGGATGGCTGCCATCCAAAAGACAAACAACAACAAATGTTGGCGAGGCTGTGGAGAAAGGGGAACCCTCCTACACTGATGGTGGGAATGTAAGTTAGTTCAACCATTGTGGAAAGCAGTATGGAGGTATATCAAGATGCTCAAAACAGACCTACCATTTGACCCAGGAATTGCACTCCTAGGAATTTACCCTAAGAATGCAGCAATCAAGTATGAGAAAGATCAGTGCACCCCTATGTTTATCGCAGCACTACTTACAATAGCCAAGAATTGGAAGCAACCTAAATGTCCATCGATAGATGAATGGATAAAGAAGATGTGGTACATATACACAATGGAATACTACACAACCATAAGAAAAGGGCAAATCCAACCATTTGCAGCAACATGGATGGAGCTGGAGGGTATTATGCTCAGTGAAACAAGCCAAGTGGAGAAAGAGAAATACCAAATGATTTCACTTATCTGTGGAATATAAGAACAAAGGAAAAACTGAGGGAACAAAACAGCAGCAGAATCACAGAACTCAAGAATGGACTAACAGGTAACAAAGGGAAAGGGACTGGGGAGGATGGGTGGGTAGGGAGGGATAAGTGGGGGGGAGAATTAGGGGGGTATTAAGATTAGCATGCATGGGGAGGTGGGAGAAAAGGGAGGGCTGTATAACACAGAGAAGGCAAGTAGTGATTCTACAACATTTTGCTATGCTGATGGACAGTGACTCTAAAGGGGTTTATAGGGGGGACCTGGTATAGGGGAGAGCCTAGTAAACATAATATTCATCATGTAAGTGTAGATTAGTGATACCAAAAAAAAAAAAAAAAAGCAGTTCCTGTGTGGTAACCTCCAATGAGTTCTACACAAGAGTATAAAGGGCATATAAAAGTGTAGGCAAAGGGTCTGTTTATACAGAGGATCAAAGCCTAATTGGGCTACTCCGAAAATGAACTAAGATACGAAATGAAAAAGAACTTCCAACATCAGCACTCTCTGGAAGACTCATGCCAGAAGATGATCATCAAAAAACCCCAACAAAGATCCACACACTGCTACAGCTGTAGATGCACTCATCCCACCAGTTCCTGTACTTGCCATGGGAATGAGGAAGGAGATATCTAAGCTGGCCTGTGCATACAGTAAAACAACAAATTTGACTGGATCTATACTGTTGGAACTCAATCAAGAATTAGGAGAAGTGCAAATTGTAGCGCTCCAAAATCTTACAACTACAGACTATTTACTGTTAAAAGAACATAAGGGATGTGAACATTCCCCAGGAATGGGTTGTTTTAATTTGTCTGATTTCTCTCAGACTGTTCAAGTTCAGTTGGACAATATCCACCATATCATAGATAAGTTTTCACAAATGCCTAAGGTGCCTATCTGGTTTTCTTGGTTTCACTGGAGATGGCTGGTAATTACAGGTATGCTTTGGTTATTTAACTATACTCCTATTATGTTAATGTGTGTACGCAATTTAAGTAGTAGTTTAAAACCTATACATGCTGAAGTTACTCTACAAGAAGATATGTCAAAGAAATAATCAATCTTCCCATGTTTTCTTCCGCCTGCTACTTCTATAGCTTTTCTTCTTCCTTCCTAATTACAACCCTTAAATAGAATTCGTGCCTCATATCAAATTTACTGAGTATCATAATTCTTCCAAGTGGTAAAGACACCTCAAGACAAATGCTGGGCATAGAAGCTACAGGGCATAAATATGCAAAGAAATAAAAAGCTAACCATTTCAAACAATAAGGCTTCTCTCTCACTTACCAACTTTACATTTCCCTGTATGGCCCCGGAAGATGACTGGTTAGCCAGAGACGGGTAAGATTCCTCAAGGAAGGAACAACCTAAGACAGGCACAGTAGCAGGGGGGTCATCAGGTGAGAAATTGGGGATCAACAGAGGTGAGGCTTAGAACCTCACCCCCCCATTCTGAGAGAAATCTTCTGCATACGTGGATGCTTTATTGCCCTTGTCTAGCTTGGATTAACACATAGTCTACAGACACACACTTGATCATCTACATTTGCTCTCTTACAACACTAAACTATGTTTTCTACCTTTATCTTGTATCTACCTACCACTTCAGCATTTTATTAAAAATAATAATAATAAAGAGAGAAATGTGGTATCCACATATAAATCAAGTATAAAAATCAAATGAGTATTCATATTTGAACTGACTGTTTATAGTTCATAATGCATGAGCAAAAGCGAAGGTTTCTGTGATGGCTGCCCTTGCACTGTTCACCATGTAAGAACTTATTCACTATGTAAGAATTTGTTCTCCATGTAAGAACTTCTTTGTTATGCCTCAGAAGATTGGAGACTGACGAAAATTAGGCTTGGGGTGGATTAATGATTGTGCATTGAGCATTGACTCCCCTATACAGAATTTTATTGTTGTTAACAACCATTTGATCAATAAATATGAGAGATGCCCTCACAAAAAAAAAAAAAAAAAGTACACACTTCCAATGTTAAAATAATAAGTAACCGGGATGTAATGAATATAGTCAAGATATTGTAACAGCTTGGTATGGTGATAGCTGGTACCTAGAATTGTCATGTATATAAATGTTGAATCACTATGTTGTACACCTGAAACTAATGGAATGTAATACCGTGTGTCAACTACCCTTCAATAAAAAATAATTATCTACAAAAAAAAAAAAAGATAAAAGTGTATTTTACAATTTTAAAAAATCAACAATTACAATCCATTAATTTCACTGGTGCCCTTTAAGAAAATTAGAATTTCCATGTTAATGTCTAATGGTTTTAGAACCTTAAATACATTTTCCTGAGTTTTCCTCGCACCTCTATAATTTGCAATTCTTTTCCATTTATGTAAAATTCATTATCCAAATTCAATTTAACATAGATTAGATTAATTTGGATTAAAATAACAAGGTATTTGATTTTTTGACACAGTAATTATATTTTCTGACTTTTATAAAAAGCACTGCTCATCAGAAACTCTGTATGTTCTCACAATAATCCATTTTTTTGGTCCTCTGATCACTGTAAGAATAATCAGCAGAGAGAACACCATGTTTCAGAGTTTAAGCTACAAGATCAGATAGCCACTTATTAACTCTGAGACATGGGCAAGCTATTTAGATTCTCTGTGCTTCAAAACTTTGATTTGTCAAATAACAAAAATAACTGTATCAACCTCCAAGGTTATTCTGATGAGGCACGTGGCACATTGTGGCCTATGACTATTGCTAAACTTGTTAATGAACTCTTATTGATAATGTTGTCATACGGTAGATATGAGCCTTAAAAACCCTCCCTCCCCTATGTATGCCTTCTATCTCTTCTGGAATCTCAGTATCTCTTCTTTGTATCAACAGAAATTGCAGAGACCTGCCATTCCATAACTTGTCCTTAACTAACTAGTCAGCCCATAGGTACCCAGGGCTCTGCAGAAAAGCAGCAGCCTCACACTAACAGTCTTCCACTACTGCCTGACATATAATAAATGACCAATAAGTATCTGCTGAAGAAATGACTGAAGAATGAATCAATCAATCAGTCAATCAATTTTCCAGCCTTGCTAAATGCTGAAATATCTTAATGAAGAAGGTGACCATGCCAGATCATTACTTTTATATCCAATCATGTTAATAAATGCTATCTTAATATCCTGTGATTGACAGCAACACTGATACATTAATTCCATCTAGCCTGAGTACCTATGGAGTCTTTGTAAGATACAGAATTAGATTTATGAGAGCTCCCTGCATTTGTAATGGGGCTGAAAATATTGGGAGGTATGGCATGTGCACTACATTTCTGCTCCACGAAATTCCAAAGATGCTTGAAATGGAAGGAGTTACTCAAGATAATAATCACATTGTAATAAACAAAGTACTACATTGGCTGGACTGGACTTGTGATTTTTCTATCAGTGAATACATTTACTTTAACTTAATTCAAATTGTCCAACATGATCAAAGACACTGTTGGGAGGGAACAAAGAAGGAATCAGTGGTCCTAACCTAATCAGCAAAGATCTTATAGCCTCACTTGAGGTCCCAGGGCACTTTTGACATGGCATTCTCAAAAGCAGAACTGCCCAGTGCAGGGCTGGGCAATGAGAGTGGGCAAGCCAGCAAACAGTCTGGAGTCCCAAAGCCTCAGAGAAAATCCAAGTAGTCAAATGCAAAAGATCAAACCCATGAGGCAGTGTGAAATAAAACCAACAGGAGTCAATAATTTAAAGCAGACATTATAATCTTCCTCCATGAGATAAATGTGAGACTTCTGAAATGAAAATAAAGATGGGTGTTGTCAGCAGAGAAACTATTAAAAACAACCAAATAGAAGTTTTAGAACTGAAAAATATAGAAATGTCTGGCAGGAAAAAATACACCAGGTACGCTCAGTAACAAAATGGAGATGACAGAGAAGTGTCAGTGAATTTGAATCAATAGAAATTATTCAATCTGAAGAACAGACAAAAAATGGATTAAAACATAAACAGTCACTGGAACCTGTGGATCAATATCAATATCATTGGGATCCCTGAAGAAAAGGAGTAAGGTATGTGACAGATAATATTTGGAGAAATATGACTAAAAAACACCTCAAATTCAGTGAAAGACATAAATTTATAGATTCAAGAAGTTTACTGAGCCCCAAAAAAGATAAAAGCAAAAGGAAACGGTGCTTACACATCAAAACCAAACTGCTGAAAACCAAAGATAAAGAAAAAATGTTAAAGCAGCCATAGCAAAATGATCAATTACATATAGGGGAACAATTCACCTACTACAGATATTAGAGAACACTAAGGATTATTCCTCAGAAATCATAAAGGCAGTGGAGCAAAATCTTTCAAGTGCTGAAAGAAATGTCAATTCAGGTTTCTATATCAAGTGAAAAAAATCCTTCAGGAATGAAGGCAAAATAAGGTTATCCTCAGATGAAGGAAAACAAAGAGCATTCATTGCCAGTTTATCTGCTCTAAGAGAAATTGCTAATGGAAGTAAGGCTAAAGGAAAATGTTCCCAGAAGGGAACTGGGAACTTCAGGTATGAAGAAAAAAACAATAGAAATGGTAAATATCTAGTCAAAGGATATTTTCTTAAGTTCTCTAAAATATGTTTGAAAACTTTAACATTATCTGGAAATATATCAACATGCATAAATGTAATACATATAACAACTATAAGATAAGGGAGGAGGTAAAGAGGCCTACATTGCAACATAGAAGGTTGCAAGTCTTTTATATTTTACCTTAAGCTGTAAAATATTAATTCTAAGTAGACTGGGAAAATGTAGTCATGCCTTTTAGAATTCCCTAGACCAACTCCTGAAAAAAAAATACAAAGAAATATAGATACAAAAATACCAGCACTACAAAAATACAAAAAAAAAAAAGCTAACAGATAAATTAAAATGGAATCCTAAAAAAATATTCATAAGAAGGCAGAAAGGGGAAGAGAAAAACAAAAGTAACAAAATGGTAGGTCCCACTCAACCATAGTAGTAATCACATTAAGTGTAAATGATTGAAACACACCATTTAAAAAACAAAATTGACATATTGGATTTAAACAAAAAACACCTATATACTGTCTACAAGAAACCAACTTTAAATATAATGATATACAGTTGACATTTGAACAACACAGGGGTTAGAGGTACAAACCCCAATGCAGGCAACATATATTACTCTGACTCCCTAAAATCTGACTACTAATAGCCTACTGTTGATCAGAAACCTTACCAATTAAGCAGTTAATTAACATGTATCTTGTATGTTATGTGGATCAGACACTGCATTATTACCATAAAGTGGGCCAAAGAAAATTTTTCAAATTGTTGCAAATCTCCTAAAAATTTCCCAATATATTTATTGAAAAAAACCTGCGTATAAATGGACCACTGCAGTCAAACCCACGTTGTTCAAAGGTCAAATGTACAAGCTAAGAAGCTACACCTACAATTAATTCTCGTTATTCATGGTGGAAGTTAGATTCTCTAAAGTCACTATGAACATTGAATTAGTGAGTACTGAACCACATTGCTCTTAGGAAAAACACACAGGTAGGTTCCTGCAAGCCTCTGGTCACAGCACTGTCACCAACTAATCAATACATAACCTTGTTTTATGTGTGTTTCTGTTTAAAGACATACTTGACATACATTGTTGACTCATTAAGATCAAATTCAAACCAACAGCACTGTACATGCCTGAATGGCACTTATTTAACAGACATATTTTCTCCATAAGGCACATCATAGCCTTTTGCATTTAGGTGTGCTAGACAGCACTTCAGCACTGAACTTGGAGGCCATTTTAAACATTGAAATCACCAACCAACTAACAAAAAAAATATGTGGAAAACATAGTACTAAATAGATCATATAAAGAACACTTGTCAACAGTATGAGAACTAGAACAAGGCAGAGCATCTTCTTTTGTTCAACCTCAGCTGGGAACATGCAGACAGAGAGAAAGACTCAAACTTTTTGATGCTCTGCATGTCTGCAAATAACTGCACACCCTGGGAGTAGTTTTTGAGGTCACAAATAAGTTTTAGCAAGTAGTTGAATTCTCAGATACTCTGAGGATAATGAGGATTAACTATGTCTTTTTGAAGTCTTAATTTGGTGATTTATGAATTGAACTTTTAATTTACTTCTTTCTTATACAGAAAAGAGAGGCCAGGTCACCTTTGTTAGTTAACAAGGATGCCACCAGCTCCAGCAACTGCGGATGCCATTCTCTGACATCCTTCTCAGCCCTGGAACCAATGTGTGTTATGTAACACTGTGTTGAATACATAGCTTATGATTCTTTTTGTGACTTTCTTTGGTTCACTTTTTGTTGTAGCCATTGTTCTAATTCTATGTACTTTGACAGGTTGAAAGTTAAGCTTTGGTGTAAAAAAAAAACTGGAATGACTGTAGAAAAAACACCCACTTCTTAAACAATAATGGCTATAAGTTCCAATCATTCTCAAAGGATGAGACCAGATGGAACAGGATAGAGGAGGTGAAAAGTAATCCTTGAGTACAAGGTTGGCTGAATGTGCAACACACAAAAAATAAGTGGAAAAGCCAATTTTGGGGAAATGAACAAATCATGCACATGTAGGAGTAAGGCAGAGGTGATACAGAGAGTCAAATGTTTGCTTCTGAAATGTCTTTCTTCTCTAAATTCTAACAATTGGGAAAAAGAAAGAACACTCGAAAGCATATAAGATCCCAGGATACTGTTTATGATATTTATGTTATGAATATCTAAGACTGTGTAGGAGGATGATACAAAACCTAAGAAAAAAAAGAGGATTATTTGGGTAAAGAAGAAGAATAATAGCACAGATTTAACCGATCTCAAGCAATGTCACCGAATTTAAGCAGGAAATAATTATAATACAAAACACAGAACATGGACTAATAATCTTTAATGATTAACAGAAGATGTAATGTATTTCCACTCCAGAAATTATAGAGTTAAATAATACCGTGGTTTCCTTGGTACCACTTTTTCTAGTTCATTTTAGTGCAGGAACCTGGGAATAGTCAAATATTTCTCAAGTTACCATTCATTTAAAAAGAAATATTTCAAAGCACAAAAATACTTATGTTAATTCCTTCTGGCAACTTAATAAAAAGATAGCAATTCACTCACAATTTATTACCGAATATGGAAAGACATGGAGTAGGTAGAATGGCTCATCCACCATTCAACATGCATTCAGAGTATTTAGTGGCAGCAGTGTATCAGGAGATGGGAAACGAGGTTTCCTGGGAAGAATTCTCCCCAGGGTGTGCAGTTGGTAAGTAATGAGACAAATTACTAACCAGACACATAGTGGTAACACAGGTGCTAAGAGGAAGAGGAGACCTGGGGAGTGACAGGAGCTCAGCAGGAGAGAACATGCCTAGTGTAGGGTCAGAGGAGACTTCCTGGACTGAGGACATCCCAAGTTCATCTGAAACAGAAAGTCCAAGTGTGGGGCTGATAAGTGATGAATGGGCAAGTAGGCGCTTGAGGGCTAAGAAGTTTGGATTTGTTAGGAAGGCAAAGGTGTCCCACTACAAGGTTTATAATCACAGGGGATGATTAAGGGAGAATTCTGTGTAGTGTCAGGTTTATAATTTATGGAGATCAGTCAGGGAACAAGTACAGAATGGACTGCAATGTGGGGTTCAAGCCAGCAAAACTGTAAGTGGCTGTTACAGCAACCTAAATACTGATAGTCCAAGTAACAGTGACCCAAACATGATGAGGGCCTAAATTAAGCCAGTGGTAGAGGGAAAAGGATAAAAAAAAAAAAAAGACAAACTATTTAAGAGACAAAAATCACTGGGACTTGGCAACTCACAGAAGTGAGGAGTCAGACACAGAGAGACCAGGATGCTTCCAGGTTCCTAGTTTGCACTGCTAATTGGACAATGGTGTCATAATAGTTCCTCATGACTGAATGTAATATACTTTTTACATATCATGACAGTATCTGATAGCTTAAATATTAGGAAAAAAATAATGCAAGCGACAGGAGAGTCATAAATGGTAGATTCTACCCTGTGACCTTAAAAAATAAACATTTAGCCCCACCACTGAGCACAATATTGTGAAGTGGACATCCTGGCCCCTAAGGTTCATTACAGCAGGACACAGCTCCTTCTGGGCGCCTGTGACTACTGGGGAGGCAATGAGGGGGTGGTGTTGACATTCTCTGTACCCAGAACAGCATTAACTCCCCATCTAGGCAGACCTCTCCCCTGCAGTCAGTCCTCTAAACTAGGACCTTATCTAATTCAGATAGGGCCTCCCCTACCCAAGGCTTTCATAAACTCCAAGGGAACCTGATCTTTTGACAGGGAGATTAAGGCTTTGGAAGAGTTCTTTCTTGCTCTTATCCAGAAGCATTCCCCCTGAGGATATAGTGGGAGTACAGGACGGCACTAAGAACTGGATAACGAGTCACACCAGTTATATCTTCAAAGGTCCTCCACTGCTCTCAACACACAATCCAGACTCCATAGCCTCGGTACAGTGGTCTTCATGCTCACGTAGAGCATCTAACCAACTCACACTGCTTCCTTTTGGTGAGAACTGGTCTCTTCACCCACAGGCCCATGGCAACAATATTTAAATGACATGGTCTGGACTCCCTGTAACAGTTTAATAGACCACAGGTGGACCCAAGATGAACTTGGCTGGAGTATCTGTCTTCTTAACCATCTTCCCTCTCTCAAACACTAGTATATAATGTGTTCTTAGTAAATGACAGTGATTAGAGATGCAAATGATTTGTCCAATAGAAAAAAAAAATTGCCCCAGAGGTTATGGTTTTAATGTTTTGTAGAATATTAACCAGTTTTGCACCTAAACTTGTAAACTGTTCTAGCGTTTTTTTACACTGATTATATAAAACAGCCTTTCAAATTCTTTACCATCATAATTAGTGAGCTAAGTTAATCTTTGACATATGCTCCTATGTTTTAAATTAGTCTTTGACAAAGATGGCTAATTCCCCACACCTCACTTTTGTGTGAAATATAGCATAAGCCTGAGAAAAGTTCACTTATATTATGAACAGTGTTACAATCCAAATATGCTTACTTTAAAAATACTCTTTCTATGAGAAGTGTTTCATCTTCTGGAGCCTAGTGAATCTTCCAGTATCTGTAATTTCTGGCTAATGCTTTTCCATTACCGCTGAGGGTCACCTAAGGAGACCTAAGGTCGCCCGGGAAAGGGTCAGGGTCTTTGATTCTGCTCAGCCTACCGACCATCACCTTGTAATATTTGAAGAAAGGTTTTAGAATAAGTCCAAATTGGTCCACCCAGACTTCAGTCTTGTCCCCACCTACACTATTATCCAGATCTACCTAATGAAACACAAATAATGGGATAATTATTGGAATAATCAGCACAGAATAATAAAATTCCTTGACACTTCAGCTCTAAGCACTGAGTTGAATCAGGACTCTACTTGCAAGTTTCAGATCTTTGGGAAAGCCTTTTGGGATCTCAATTTCCACATCAGCAAAAAGGGTCCACACCATTTTCCCCACAAGATTGCTGAAAGAAGTACAATTGGCCCAGCTCACTCACTGTAAGTAGTCCACAGTATCAGTTTCATTAATCTGGAACTCTGATTGGCCCCAGGCATACTTGGATACTATACCTTGAACACTTAAAAGAAAAATTTCAAGTAAGTGTATCTGAAGATCTACTTGGCTTTATTAAACCATTCATCAATCAGCCAGTATCCCAAACAGCAAGTAGAAAGGAGCTCTGTCAACCTATAGAAGAGTTTTTAAAGGCAGACAGGGAATAGAAAAAAGGAAATCGCCAGTCAAGAATGCCTTGTTTTAAGCAAGGCTGCCCTCCTAACTGGAGTGGAAGGGTTTTCCTTGTGCTGGCCAGGAAATGCCACGCTGAGGTCTGAGGGTTACATTCCGGGGAGGGGGAAAGGAGCGTTGATTTTTAAATTGCAGTTAGGTTAGTAGGTCTTAAGTTTGCTGACCTGGGGCCTTAGCGTAAGTGACTCCATCTTGGCCTGTGGTTTTCTTTATAACAGCACCCGGTTCCAAGCAGTGATTTTTTTTTGTTGATTTTTCTCCTGGAACTGGGCGAGACGACAGTCAAAGGCCCTTCCAACTCTTAAGAACTCTTACCCAAATATTTTGTTAAATGCTTTGACAGAACTCGTAATTATCCATAGACGGTTACTGACCTGAAAAGATGGGTATGAAAAACCTGACAGACCTCGTTTGATACCCCAACCTCTAACAGGTCTGGAAGCCTTTCCTCCTTTGGAATGAATACAGTGTTTACCGTGCCCCTGCCCCTCTCTAACGGAGGGCTCCTCCGAGCCGGCGCCAGGCCTGGGGGGAAGCGACCCCTCCTCCGAACCTTCGCGGGACCGCCGCTCTCCCCCGGCATCCCAGCGCCCGCAGAGCTCCCGTGCTTCCTTTACACACTTGGCTCCTCCTCAGGCGCCAGTCGCGAGGCGCTCGCACAGCCGCAGGGACCAGCTTGCGCCTCCATCTCTCTGCCCTGGCCCCGCCGCGGGGGAAGGCGTGTCTCCACCGCGCGCCGTCACGCCCGGCTCCCGGACGGTGAGCGCACGCTCCCGGGAAGTCCCCGAACTACCGCCTCCTGGCCCACACAGCGCCCACCAGCCCCCGCGCGCAGGCCCCGCCCAGGCCCCGCCCCAACCATCGCGTCCCTGACCATCCCCGGCCCCGCCCCCGAACCCGGCTCCGCCCCTGCCCGAGCGGCTACCGGCCCAACCCACCCGGGGTGGCTGTGGCCGGGTTGGCTGCGGGACTGCGGCGACCCTGGTGTTCCAGCGCGGTCAGAAGGTAAGCGCTGAGTCTGGGCCAAAGGTAGCGGCCCGCAGGAGCCGCCTTTTCTGTTACCTTGTCTCGGTAGCAGCAAGGTTATGCTTCAACGGTTTTCCAGGCAAAGAGCGACATCGAGTGTCCGCCAGCGCTGGGTCGGAGAGGGTCGTGAGGCCTGAGCTGCGGCTCTCTGTCCGCGCGTCCCGCGGGCCGCAGCCGGGTGGCTGCTTGCCGCCGCCCTGGCTGCTTGTGGTTGCACACGTAGTTTGCTAAAACGAGGTGGAACATGTAAGCACGCTTTGCTTATTTGCTGAACAGTGTAGATAGACACCCGAGCTGGTTATCGTCAGTGTGGGATTTAACTGTTTGCCCCTTGGGTGATACTTCTGCTGTAATGCTAAGCGGCAAGATACACAAGCTATGTAAAAACAGAAAACGAAGCTATGCAGAGGAAACAAGAAATCTTGGAAAGTGGTTGTTTCCTTGAAATGGTGAAATTACGAGTGATTTACCTGTTTTATGTATTAAACGTGTTTTGTAATTTTTTTAAACTCACTTTATTTTAAATAAATAGTTTTGCGTTATATTTTGTGAGAACTTGAGCAGTTAAGGCCTCCTATGGGCACTGTAGATTTTCCTTTCGTTTTCTGCTTGGAACTTGCCATTTGCCAAATAGACTTAGGATGCAGAACTTTTTCCCATTTCGGAAAGAAAAAAAAAAAAGGAATTCAAATATTTAATATGAAACTTACTGAACACTAATTTTGTTGAACTACACACCAATCCTTTGAATATTTCAAGGTTTGAACCTAAAGATCGTTATGCTGTTTGAGTTACATTATTGCAGAGATTATACATTTGTTAGATTTGGGCTTTATTTGTAACTGTATTATCTTAATCTTTGATGCCATTAACTTTATTCTCAGGGTCATCATTGTGAACATCCATTGTTTGCCTGTACCTCCATAGTGTTCATTGAAGCTTCCCCTTCTCCTTTGCTTAACAGTGTGTGTTTAAAAACTTAGCCCACCATGCTTTCCTGTTTTTACTCTGCTACTAGTTGGCTGGTTAAACATCAGGGGTGAAGACTGAGCATGCTCAGCCTGGCTTCACAGACTAACGTTCACGCCAGTAGATTTCCCCCAGGTAGGTACCCCACCTCTAAGAAAGAACTGGCTCTCTGGAGTACCAGTGGCTGCTCATCTGTACTTTTGAACATTTCTGGTCTCTCCTCCGCTCCTGCATTTGGGTATGTTGCAACAGACATTTTGCTGAGCAGGGAGGAAGGAATTGACCTAATAGTTTATAAATCCCTGAGTGCAGAGGCTGTTTCTCACCTTTGGACACAAACACCTAAACTTTTTCTGTGCACTCTACCCACTTGGTCTGTTTCCTGGTCACTTCTGTCTTGCATTTTCTGTACTTTCGTTTACTTGTTGTTTGGGTCAAAGTTTACTTAAGCCGTTTGGGTTCTGGCTACTTTTATCTCTATTTAATTAGAATTGCTACAAATACTGTGCTGGATTGTAACTTGCTTTTCCTTTATTTTAGAATTACTACAGTTAGTTTCTGTATTGATTTTGTATCTAGGGATTATTTTGGAAGCCACTAACCATTTGCGGCCAGCTATATAGGGGCAAGTATAGGGAAAATACAGGGAAACGGCATTTTGGTATATAAGATTTGAGAACAATTAGAAATCTGCCTGCCTGTTTGCAGCCCTCTGCAGGTGATTAGTTTCCAAGTATTTAAGCTGCATGTGAGTAGAAGCACAATGAGAGCCAGTCAGAAGGACTTTGAAAATTCAGTGAATCGAGTGAAACTGTTGAAGAAGGATCCAGGAAATGAAGCGAAGCTAAAACTCTATGCCCTATGTAAGCAGGTAAATGCCTAAGATCTGATATAAATTTGGAGCCATTTTGAACAAATGACTCTTCAAATAAATGCGTCATATATTTTACTAAAATGTAGCTTTAATATTTTCAGGGTTTGTCTTGCTGCCTTTCCTCTAAAGAGTGCATACATGAGAATTTTTGTATATTAGACTTTGATGAAAGTAATCTCTCAGGATCACTCCAGAGTAAAAGAGATTTAACAGATAAAACAACCAAGTGTGTGGACAGTATTTGGTGACATTACTGTAATCAATGAAAAGGTTATTTTGAGACATCTCGGGACATTTGAATATGGACTGAGTATGAGATAATACCTAGGAATTATTGTCAGTGGTATCAAGGTTCTGTAAGAAAATAAGAAAATGTTGATTTTTTTTTTTTTTAGGAATGCACACTAAGTAGGTAGGGGTAAAATAGTGTGGTATTTGGGTTTCACTAAAATAAGAAAGAAGAAAAAGACTGACAAAGCACGTTTGGTAAAAAATGATCATTGTTGAACGTGGGTGATGAGTATAGGGATTTCATTATCTACTTTTGTGTGTATTTGAAAAATTTTATAATGAAAATTTAAAGTTAAGTTTGTAAAAATTAAGTTTGCAATGTTTAAAGATTACCCTGAAAAGTCAGCCCCTCAGGGCTCCTGTGTTTTATCTGTTTTTCTCTTTTTGTGATTCTTGTGTGCAAAAGAATTTTAACTTTGCCCAAAAAGAGTTCTGGACTTTGCCCTTGGCCTCTGGGAGGTACTCCCTAACCCTTGAAATGCCATGCCTGATAGGAGTTCTTTGTTTGCATCGGGAGTCTAACAATGTCATTTAGAGTGGGGGCTTCAGGTTACATTCAGTGATGCCTGAATATGCAGCTGCAAATGAAAACTGTGAACACGGAGGCTAGAGTAGTCTTCCCTGGCAGGCAGTGCTCCATGTGCGTTGTCACACATCATTCTAGGAGACGAATGCTGTCCTGACTCCATGGTGGGGGCTGGGGGGCGCTGGTGGACTGTGTTGCCTCTAATTTCTCAGGTGGCTTACTCTTGCAGAGTGATTCTTGTCTCTGTCTTTGGAAAGTCAAAGCCTCCTTGTCTTCCCAATGGGTTTCAGCCCCAGGCAAGTTCGCTATAGATTCAGTGTGACCAAAGAAATGACAGTAGAACATTCTTGGGGTGAAAGGGTTTATTACCCGGCTTGTTCTTTCGGCGGTAGGTCGAGCACTAGCGTCTCTGCCTCTGCCCAGAGCATTGGGCCGAGCTCTCTATATAGCGGGATTATAGCTTATTGCCTACTGGTGTGGAAGCACTAGCCTAGCGACAGGCCAGTTACATCATCAAGTGGTTTAAGTTCAGTGAGAATCCTGGCCATAGGAACCCTAACTTCCCCACACTCCTTTACTGCCTTTGTTTTTCAAAGTCTCTTCCTTCTTTCCTCTTTTAGCTAATTATAAAATTAAGAAATTTTTAATGTGGCTAAGTGAAGTTTTAAATTGTCATTTGTATTTTATTTATCTCAAAATACTCACCCCACCTATTCTCAAACAAGTGAAATTTAGTTGCTTTTTGCTTTCTCCTTGCTTCATCCTTCAGTTAAGTTTCCTTAGGGCCACTGGCTCTGACCACCTCCACCCCTGCTCCCCAGCTACAGCTCTGTTGCTCAATTACCAGGAATCTACTACTGAATTAATGGTGTTTTTTTAAATACCTTTGAATGAGCCTTTAGAATGTACTGTGGATTTCCAAGCATTTGTTGGCTAGTTACCTTCAAAGATTGTTTGCTTGGATACTTTGGTTGTGTGTGAAAAAAGTGATCATCAACATAAAAACAATAAACTATTAGAATTTTTTTTAAAGTACTCTTCCAAATCCCTTTTCTTACATTATTTTCATATGCGAGTAGTTATAACTTTAGGGACTGATAGCCAATTGCACATTTTGTCTTTCCACTCTTTTTTCCATTGTGCACTTTTAGCAACAGCATCAAAGAGAGGGCAAGAGGAAAGTTCAGATCAATTTATGTACTTATGGAAGTATTTGGGAGGGGAAGGTGCATTCATCCTAGTTGTACATTTTATGGATCTTAAATATTGAAGACTCCAATAATTCCCACTCTCATTTCCACAGGCAACTGAAGGACCTTGTAATACACCCAAACCAAGTGTTTTTGACTTGATCAATAAGGCTAAGTGGGACGCATGGAATTCTCTTGGCAGCCTGTCCAAGGTACATTTACTTGATTCACTTGTTTGCTCTTACTCTACTTGCTATACTCTTGAAGGAAGTTGGGTGCTTCTCATGAAACCATCATAGATGGAGCCTTTGAGATCTTGAGTGCTTCTGTTGAATCAGAACCTCTGTTCTTTCTTCACTGTAGGGTGCTAGTTTTTAGCCTAGAAAGTTTCTCAAAATGCTGTCATCTCCTCCTTCAGGAAACTGCCAGGCAGAACTATGTGGATATGGTGTCCAGTCTGAACTCTTCTTCTGAATCTTCTAGCCAAATAAAGCCTGGAGCCGACGGGGAACAACCGGGATATGAAACCCTGGTGGTGACCTCTCAAGATGGCATCACAAAGATCATGTTGAACCGGCCCACCAAAAAGAATGCCATCAGCACTCAGGTAACATCACCTGCCCTGACAGTTTGTCTGCTTTTCTTTTCTTCCTCTGTCTATTGCACTCAAAAACTCTAGTGTTGCAGCATCATTCCTATTTTTGTGTTATCTGTTGTTTGATCTGTGTGGGAAGATTAATAATTGTGGCTGCTACTTCGTGCAGCAGAATTGAGCATTCGTTATTTAGGATTTGTGAGCTTTGGGTAGATTCTACATGCTCAGAAGGCACTGCAACTTTCCTAAGGATGGAAGCACAAATAAATTAATATAAAAGAAACATACAGTGTTCTAATAGAATATGCATAGATGTTCGTTCTCTAGGTTTGTATAGACCATCCCCAGAAGTATCTTCATGTCAGTTAGACTTCAGAGTCAGTACTGTTCTACCTGCATGAACTTTATTTTCTACAGGTAGAGGAATGAAAGGACTTCATCTTAAATATATTTTAACCCACCTCTGCTTGAAATGAGCTTCTTGGCAAGGGTAACTTAGTCTTTCAATCTGTTACTGAACTAGAATGATAATGAAAATAACCACTTTAGCCCTTTCCCTTTGAAAAAATATATAGGGAATTAGTTGGAAGTGTGGTGCTGAGCTGGGAGTAAAATTTGAAAGGGCTCCTAACTCCTTTCATGGGGCTTATTATCTATGTTGTGGTAGAAAGAGCAAACAAACTTAATATAGTCTTAAAGTAAGAATTCCTTGAAGTTGCATACATGCCACTCAGTTAATGAAGCATTGGATTCTTAAAACTTTATTTACTCTCCTCCTGACTCATTTTTATATAATCAGGGGAATAATATAGTGGTAATAATGATAGCTTCTCCTTACAATGTGCCTGGTATGTGTCAGTACTTCCCATTAATTCTCATAAGGAGCATTCCATTAGCAATAATTAGATTAAGTAGTAACTTGCTCAAATTCATGTAACTAATAAACAAGAAAATCTAAATCCCTGATATATCCAAGTCCTAATCCTGGCTCTTGCCAGTACCCCATCATACTGTGTCATCATAACAATAGTAATAATGGAAGTACTTCCTGATTCCCACCCTCATGGATATGTTTTCACATTTATTTATATATGCAAAATCCATACATTTGTTTATTTCAGTGTCTCTGTTATCTAAATGTCAGTCTGCTTCGTCATTCTCTCCCACATTGATGTCTCATCTAAGATAGAAGCTGCACCTGTTTTAAAGGCAGGGAAGCTGTGATAACTACACATCCTAGATTTTTCAGAGATGTTGATGATTTAAAATACGGGGCCCATTGTCCTTCGCAACTATTACCATGTCTTGGAAATCCCAGCATTTTAACAATCATTAACCCCTCCCAGAATGCCTGGGACACTTGTGCTTCCTTTTTTTTTAACAATTTTTTTTATTCGGGTATTATTGATATACACTCTTATGAAGGTTTCACATGAAAAACAATGTGGTTACTATATTCACCCATATTATCAAGTTCCTGCCAATACCCCATTGCAGTCACTGTCCATCAGTGTAGTAAGATGCCAGAGAATCACTACTTCTCTGTGCTGCACTGTCCTCCCCATGAAACCCTCCCATGTATACTAATCATAATACCCCTCAATCCCCTTCTCCCTGCCTGCCCACCCGCCCTGCCCACCCCTCCTCTTTGGAAACTGGTGGTCCCTTCTTGGAGTTTGTGAGTCTGCTGTTATTTTGTTCCTTCAGTTTTGCTTTGTTCTTGTACTCCACAAATGAAGAAAATCATTTGGTACTTGTCTTTCTCTGCCTGGCTTATTTCACTGAGCATAATACCCTCCAGCTCCATCCATGTTGTTGCAAATGGTAGGATTTCTTTCTTTCTTATGGCTGAATAGTATTTCATTGTGTATGTTCACCACATCTTCTTTATCCATTCATCTACTGATGGACATGTAGGTTGCTTCCATATCTTGGCTATTGTAAATAGTGCTGCAATAAACATAAAGAATGCATATGTCTTTTTGAATCTCAGAACTTGTATTCTTTGGGTAAATTCCTAGGAGTGGAATTCCCGGGTCAAATGGTATTTCTGTTTTTAGTTTTTTGAAGAGGAACCTCCGTATTGCTTTGCACAATGGTTGAAATAGTTTACATTCCCACCAGCAGTGTAGGAGGGTTCCCCTTTCTCTGCATCCTCGCCAGCATTTGTTTCTTAGTCTTTTCGATTCTGGCCATCCTAACTGGTGTGAGGTGATATCTCATTATGGTTTAAATTTGCATTTCCCTGAAGATTAGCAATGTGGAGCATCTTTTCATGTGCCTGTTGGCCATCTGAATTTCTTTGGAGAATAGTTTGTTCATAAACTACGCCCATTTTTTAATCAGATTATTTCCTTTTTGTCGTTGAGGCATGTGACTTCTTTATATATTTTGTATGTTAACCCTTTGTCAGATATGTTGTTTACAAATATATTATCCCATACTGTAGGATGTCTTTTTATTCTATTGATGGTGTCCTTTGCCGTAGACAAGGTTTTTAGTTTGATGTACTTCCATTTGTTCATTTTTGCTTTTGTTTCCCTTGCCCAAGGAGATCCGTTCAGGAAAATGTTGCTCATGTTTATATTCAGGAGATTTTTGCCTATGTTTTCTTTTAAGAGTTTTATGGTTTCATGACTTACATTCAGGTCTTTGATCCATTTCGAGTTTACTTTTGTGTATGGGTTAGACAATAATCCACTTTCATTCTCTTGCACATAGCTGTCCAGTTTTGCTAACACCAGTTGTTGAATAGGCTGTCATTTCCCCATTGTATGCCCATGGCTCCTTTACCATATATTAATTCACCATCTATGCTTGGGTTTATACCCGGACTCTCCAGTCTGTTCCATTGGTCTGTGGGTCTGTTCTTGTGCCAGTACCAAATTGTCTTGACTACTGTGGCTTGGTAGTAGAGCTTGAAGTTGGAGAGCATAATCCCCCAGCATTATTTCAGGATTGCTTTGGCTATTTGGTGTCTTTTGTGGTTCCGTGTGAATTTTAGAACTGTTTGCTGAACTTTGTTGAAGAATGCTGCTGGTATTTTGATAGGAATTGCATTGAATCTGTAGATTGCTTTAGGCAGGATGGCCATTTTGACAATATTAATTCTTCCTGTGCATAAGCACGGAACATATTTTGATTTATTGGTATCTTCTTTAATTTCTCTCATGAGTATCTTGTAGTTTTCAGGGCATTGGTCTTTCACTTCCTTCCGTAGATTTATTTCTGGGTATTTTATTCTTTTTGATGCAATTGTGAATGGAATTGTTTTCCTGATTTCTCTTTCTGCTAGTTCATCATTAGTGTATAGGAATGCAACAGATTTCTGTGTATTAACTTTGTATCCTGCAACTTTGCTGCATTGAGATATTAGATCTGATAGTTTTGGAGTGGATTCTTAAGGGTTTTTTATGTACAGTACCATGATATCTGCTAACAATGACAGTTTAACTTCTTCCTTACCAGTCTGGATGCCTTTTATTTCTTTGTGTTTTCTGATTGCTGTGGCTAGGACCTCCAGTACTATGTTGAGTAAAAGTGAGTGAGTGAACATCCCTGTCTTGTTCCCGATCTCAGAGGACCTGCTTTCAGCCTCTCGCTGTTCAGTATGATGTTAGCTGTGGGTTTATCATATATGGCCTTTATTATGTTGAGGCACTTCCCCTCTATGCCCATTTTGTTGAGAGTTTTTATCATGAACAGATGTTGAATTTTGTCGAATGCTTTTTCAGCATCTACGGAGATGATCATGTGGTTTTTGTCCTTCTTTTTGTTGATGTGGTGGATGATGTTGATGGATTTTCGAATGTTGTACCATCCTTGCATCCCTGGGATGAATCCCACTTGGTCATGGTGTATGATCCTCTTCATGTACTTTTGAATTCTGTTTGCTAATATTTTGTTGAGTATTTTTGCATCTACGTTCATCAGGGATATTAGTCTGTAGTTTTCTTTTTTGGTGGGGTCTTTGCCTGGTTT
Organism: Manis pentadactyla; assembly: GCF_030020395.1. Classification (NCBI taxonomy): domain Eukaryota; kingdom Metazoa; phylum Chordata; class Mammalia; order Pholidota; family Manidae; genus Manis; species Manis pentadactyla. The sequence goes on from NC_080034.1 coordinate 54,095,106, forward strand.
TGGTATTAGGGTGATGTTGGCTTCATAGAATGAGTTTGGGAGTATTCCCTCCTCTTCTATTTTTTGGAAAACTTTAAGGAGAATGGGTATTATGTCTTCTCTGTATGTCTGATAAAATTCTGAGGTTAATTCATCTGGCCCGGGGGTTTTGTTCTTGGGTAGTTTTTTGATTACTGATTCACTTTTGTTACTGGTAATTGGTCTGTTTAGATTTTCTGTTTCTTTCTGGGTCAGTCTTGGAAGGTTGTATTTTTCTAGGAAGTTGTCCATTTCTCCTAGGTTTTCCAGCTTGTTAGCATATAGGTTTTCATAGTATTCTCTAATAATTCTTTGTATTTCTTTGGGTCCATCATTATTTTTCCTCACTCATTTCTGATTCTGTTAATGTGTGTTGACTCTCTTTTTCTCTTAATAAGTCTGGCTAGAGGCTTATCTATTTTGTTTATTTTCTCAAAGAACCAGCTCTTGGTTTCATTGATTTTTTTCTATTGTTTTATTCTTCTCAATTTTATTTATTTCTTCTCTGATCTTTATTATGTCCCTCTGTCTGCTCACCTTAGGCATCATTTGTTCTTCTTTTTCCAATTTCGATAATTGTGGCATTAGACTATTCCTTTGGGATTGTTTTTCCTTCTTTGAATATGCCTGGATTGCTATATACTTTCTTCTTAAGACTGCTATTGCTGCGTCCCACAGAAGTTGGGGATTTGTGTTGTTGTTGTCATTTGTTTCCATATATTGCTGGATCGCCATTTTAATTTGGTCATTGATGCATTGATTGTTTAGGAGCATGTTGTTAAGCCTCCATGTGTTTGTGAGCCTTTTTGCTTTCTTTGTACAATTTCTTTCTAGTTTTATACCTTTGTGGGCTGAAAAGTTGGTTGGTAGGATTTCAATCTTTTGGAATTTACTGAGGCTCTTTTGTGGCCTAGTATGTGGTCATTCTGGAGAATGTTCCATGTGCACTTGAGAAGAATGTGTATCCTGTTGCTTTTGGGTGTAGAGTTCTATAGATGTCTATTAGGTCCATCTGTTCTAGTGTGTTGATTAGTGCCTCTGTGTCCTTACTTATTTTCTGTCTGGTGTATCTGTCCTTTGGAGTGAGTGGTGTGTTAAAGTCTCCCAAAATGAATGCATTGCATTCTATTTCCTCCTTTGATTCTGTTAGTATTTGTTTCACATATATTGGTGCTCCTGTATTGGGTGCATATATGTTTATAATGGTTATATCCTCTTGTTGAACTGAGCCCTTTATCATTATGTAATGTCCTTCTTTATCTCTTGTTACTTTCTTTATTTTGAAGTCTATTTTGTCTCATACTAGTATTGTAACACCTGCTTTTTTCTCTCTATTGTTTGCCTGAAATATCTTTTTCCATCCTTTGACTTTTAATCTGTGTGTGTCTTTGGGTTTGAGGTGAGTCTCTTGTAAGCAGCATATAGATGGGTCTTGCTTTTTTATCCATTCTATTACTCTGTGTCTTTTGATTGGTGCTTTCAGTCCATTTACATTTAGGGTGATTATTGAAAGATATGTACTTATTGCCATTGCAGGCTTTAGATTCGTGGTTACCAAAGTTTCAAGGTTAGCGTGTTTACTACCTTACTATCTGACTTAACTTGCTTATTGAGCTGTTATAAACACAGTCTGATGATTATTTCTTTCCCTTCTTTTTCCTCCTCCTCCATTCTTCATATGTTGGGTGTTTTTGTTCTGTGCTCTTTTTAGGAGTGCTCCCATCTAGAGCAGTCCCTCTAAGATACCCTGTAGAGGTGGTTTGTGGGAGGCAAATTCCCTCAACTTTTGCTTGTCTGGGAATTGTTTAATCCCTCCTTCATATTTAAATGATAATCGTGCTGGATACACTATCCTTGGTTCAAGGCCCTTCTGTTTCATGCATTAAATATATCATGCCATTCTCTTCTGGCCTGTAAGGTTTCTGTTGTGAAGTCTGATGATAGCCTGATGGGTTTTCCTTTGTAGGTGACCTTTTTTCTCTCTCTGGCTGCCTTTAATACTCTTCCCTTGTCCTTGATCTTTGCCATTTTAATTATTATGTGTCTTGGTATTGTCCTCTTTGGGTCCCGTCTCTCGGGAGTTCTGTGTGCCTCCGTAGTTTGAGCAACTATTTCCTCCGCCAGTTTGGGGAAGTTCTCAGCAATTATTTCTTCAAAGACACTTTCAATCCCTTTTTCTCTCTCTTCTTCTTCTGGTTCCCCTATAATGAGGATATTGTTCCTTTTGGATTGGTCACACGGTTCTCTTAATATTGTTTCATCCCTGGAGATCCTTTTATCTCTCTCTGTGTCAGCTTCTATGCGTTCCTGTTCTCTGGTTTCTATTCCATCAATGGCCTCTTGCATCTTATCCATTCTGCTTATAAATCGTTCCAGAGTTTGTTTAACTTCTGTTATCTCCCTCTGGGCGTCTGTAATCTCCCTCTGGACTTCATCCCTTAGCTCTTGCATATTTCTCTGCAGCTCTGTCAGCATGTTTATGATTTTTATTTTGAATTCTTTTTCAGGGAGACTGGTTAGGTCTGCCTCTGCAGATCCTTTCTCCGGTGTTGTTTGAACTATCTTGGACTGGACTAAATTTTTTTACCTTTTCATGGTGATAGCCGTGCCTGTAGGCAGGTTGCAAGTGTGTCAGCTGGGAGAAGAAAGTCCTTTCCTGCTTGCTGGATGCCTTGCCCTTCTCCGCTGCCTGTGTCGCTTACCCGCACTCCTGGAGCAGCCATTGGGTTAGTCCCCTAAGCTGCTGTCGGTGGTCTCTCCGTCCGAGCAGTGCAGAGCCCTGCGCAGGGTGGCAGGCACGCCAGGTGCGCTCTTCCGTGATACCGGTGTCCCTGCCGGGCAGCTGTGAGCAGCAGCGGCTTTTAGGTCTGGCCTGGGTGGCTGTGCGTTGGGCTGGGATTCTGGACGGCTGCTGGGAGCACACCTGCTCCCTCTGGCTCTGCTGCAGGTGCGCATGGGGCTCTTACGTGTGGTCATCTACCAGGCTCCTCTGGCTTCACTACCACCAGTGTGCATGAGCTGTGCCCGGGCTGTTTGGTTATGCCGCTGCGGGCTCGCACAAGCCTTTCCTGGTCCCGTCTGGCACCGCTGGTGCATGGATATGCTCCCGGTCCCTTCTGGCGCTGCCATCCCCGGTGCGCGCTGCCACTCTCCCGCTACTGGGCCGGTGTGTCGGGGTCTGCGCCAGTGGGAGGAACGACTGGCAGGGTGCTTAGTGCCATAAGGGGCTTCAGAGCTACAGTGCCTCCCCAGGGTTTAGGGCACCTAATTTTCCCTGATATTCCCAGCTGCCGGGACAAATTTCGTCCAGCTATGGGGTCCCTGTCTCTTTAAGACTTGCAGAAAGCACTCGCTTTTCTTTTGTCTCAGGGGTGCCGGTTGCGCAGACCCGCCCACAGGTTTTGCTTTTCCGTTTCTCTAATATCCAGCACCCCATGCACCTTGTGTATGCGTTCCGGGTGCGGATTTCTAGAGCTGGTTGTTTAGCAGTCCTCGGCTTTCCCTCCCTCCCCGTTCCGACTCCTTTCTTCCCTCCGGGTTCTGGGGTGGGGGAGCATTCAGGCCCTGCCTGGCCACGGCTTATATCTTACCCCCTTCGTGTGATGCTGAGTTCTCACAGATGTAGATGTATCTTGGCTGTTGTACTGCATCCACTGGTGTCTCTTTTAGGAATAATTGTATTTACTGTATTTTCATAAATATATATCTTTTGGGGAGGAGATTTCCTCTGAACTACTCACCCCACCATCTTCCTGTGATCCCAAAGGAGTAGTTTTTGTATGCAAGTTAAGTTGGTAACAATTTAAGGTTGTCATGACTTTAGCATGTTATATGTAATCCCCATGGTAACCACAAAGAAAATATTCATAGAAAATTCACAAAAGGAAATGAGAAGGGGATCAAAATGTGCACTACAAAAAAAAAAATCAACCCAAAGGAGGAGAGAAAAAAGAGATCAAGCAATTATTTGAAGAAATAATAACATCATCTACTTCTGTGTCCAAGAGTTTTCTCCCAAAGAGGACTCCTTCCCAATGCTTGGAGTGTGTGAAAATGGGCCCATCATGTGCTTTTGTACAGAGCCAGGCAGTTTATATTTTTTAGACAAAGAGCCAATAAATCTGAGTAATTGACACGGTTTTGTAGAAGGAAATGTGAGTCTTAATGGAGGAAATAAGGGACAAAAAAAGATCTAAGACATACAGAAAACAAAATGGCAAAAGTGCTTCCCTATCAGTAATTTACTTAAATATAAAGATTAAACTCAAAAAACACGAATTGACAGAATGGGTTAAAAAAAAACAATCCAGGATTCAACTATATACTGCCTACAAGAGTCTCACTTTAGATCTAGGGTCATGCATAGATTAAAAGTGAAAGTATGAAAAAGATATCCCATGAAAATAGCAACAAAAACAGAGTAGGGACAGCTCTGCTAATACCTGACAAAACAGATTCAAAAACTGTTAAAAGAGATAAGGACATACTATAATGATAAAAGGGCCAATACAACAAGAAGATACAACAATTATAAACGTTTACATATCAAGTATTAGAGCTCCAATATATATATATAAGCAGACATTGGCAGAATTGAAGGGAGAAATAGCTCTACAGTAATAGGAGACTTGAATAGCCCACTTTGATCAGTAGTTAGAAAATGAGACTGGATCAATAAGGAAATAGAGGATTTGAACAACACTATAGACCAATTGGGCCTAACAGAAATATACAGAACACTCCCCACAACTACATCAGAATACATTATTTTTCTCAAGTGCACATGGAACATTCTCCAGGAGAGATTATATGTTAGACCACAAAACAAGTCTTAATAAATTTAAATGATTGAAATCATACAAAATACCTATTTTAATCACAACAGAATGAAACTACAAATCAACAGAAGGAAAACTAGAAGATCCACAAATTGAGTGGAAGTTAAACAATATAGTTTTAAACAACCAACAGATCAAAGAAGAAACCACAAGAAAATAAGAATATATCTTGAGACAAATGAAAACACAACATACCAAACACCAAAACATACCAAGTGATAAAAAAAAAACCACTTCAGAGTATATACCCAAAAGAGTTGAAAGCAGTGATTCAAACAGCTATTTGAAGAGCTGCATTGTTTATGATAAACAAAGGTGGAAACAACCTAACATCCATTAACAGATGAGTGCATAAACAAAATGCAGTATACTCCTGTAGGCCTGGGAGCAAGTAACATCATCTACTCCTGTATCCAGGAGTTTTCTCCCAATGAGGACTCCTTCCCAATGCTTGGAGTGTGTGAAAATGGGCCCATGTGCTTTTGCACAGAGCCAGGCAGTTTGGTAGAAGGAAGGCAGTTTATATTTTTTAGACAAAGAGACTATAAATGTGAGAAATTGACAGGACACTTTTTTGTAGAAGGAAATGTGAGTAAATATGTGTTGTTTCTTATGTTCCAACAATCTAGCTATATTTTCAGAAACTAAACTAGAATGTAAAGTAAGATATATTAGCTAACATGAAGACACTATGGCCTAAAATTGAGGGGTATAAACTTCCTATGGTTGTGTAACTTTTTCTTTTTTATAGGCCTCCAAAGTAGGTCAAAAAATTTTAGCTTGAGTAATTAGGGATCATCGCTTAAAATAACTTCTACCCTGAACTGACAAAACTTCAGTGCTTTGCATTGTCCAAGAAGAAAATACCATGGCTCTAATCTTTCATAACACATCTCTGTCTTCCTTGAATAAGGATTTTTAAATCAAATTATGCTACTGAGGACACTAAAAACAAACTGGACAAGGAAATTATTTCCTTCAGGCAGTGACCCGGGGGAGGTTCCAGGACAGGCCCATTCCTGAGCTGGAATTCTCTTCTTGTGTGTGTTACCTTCAAAACAGAGGACTCTGTTTTTGTAACAAATTATACATTCTTCCTTCATCACCCTAGCAACATTTTTTTAATACCTACTATGTGCAAAATGTAGGAATCATTTATCAGATATTGTACAGCAATACATGCAGCAATACTAAAGAAACAAATACAGGAACACCACCTGCCTGGCATAATCAGAGAAGGAAGTGTACCAACAAAGATGAGTTACCAAGGAACCAAAGTTTATAACTTTGAATGCCAGAATCCAAACAATTCTACATCCCCACCACCTCCCACAAGAATCCGTATGGGAGCCAGAGAGGATTCAAGTTAGATGACATCACCTCTCTTTTTAAGAACGTGCAATGGCCTCCCATTTCTGCCACTATAAAATCAAACAGCCTGGGGATAAAGACAAGGTTCTACCATTCATATATATGGTACCCTAGACCCCTAGTCATGCTAGGGGTGACCTCGTGCCTCCTGACTCATGCAGCTATATGGCTGGGTCTTCCAGAATCCTACTCCAGCCTGTCTACATCTCTGCTCGCTAACCTGGAATTGCAGTGGGCCATGGGGAACCCACACACCTGCTCCTGTCTCCATGAGTTTTCCCAGTGAGGGTTCCTCCAGACCTGGGGGGTGTGAAAATGGGCTTACATGCTTTTTGTACAGAGCAGTGCTTGTTTCCATATTCACCATGTTTCTCGAAGACCACATTAAGTCATTTTTTTAGCTAAGGCATAAAAAGGTTTGTGTATATCTCTAAATATGTCTGCATAAAGCAAAAAATAGACACCTACCTGACAACTATGGTTGACACTGGAGGCTCTTTTATGTTTTTATTCCATAAGTAGCATTTCTTCCACCCATAACTTGCATTGTTGGTGACTTTCCTTTTCCCCAGGGGCATACTACTTGGTTTTGGGGTCAGATTAACCTCTCTTGGAAACTCATGTCTTGCTAAGATCCTTTCTAAGCCAGAGAGTTCAGAATTCTCACCTAGTAATAGAATAAGCATCAATGCAATTCAGTGTTCCTTTCCATCTTTGCAGAACACAAATAATATGGCATTCATTTGAGAAGGAATATTTATGCCACTTAATAATTGTTATATAGCTGTGCCATTCCTACATTGCAAAAATATTACTGAGCAACATTTAGCCTGGTCCTGGACATCTAATAGATGCACAGCCAATGAATGAACGAATGAACAAATAGATGTGCTAGAAACACCACAAATACTGTGCATGATTCTCAAGCTAATGGCAAGTTACTGTACAGTTATTTTTATCTTCAGTGATATTAACCACACTCTGAATTCACTTTGCTCCCACTGGCCCCTAACCAAATTGACCACCCATGATGAGACAAAGGTGTATCAGGACGTAATTCAATACACTGCCGCCTGCATCAAAACAGTTTTGCTTAATGAAAAAGGAAGGAAATGCTGGGAAGGGAATATTTTCCTCTACCCTGCAAGATTCTTATAGCTCGACTAATAATTAAATTGACATAAGACAGATCAACAGGAGAAAAAAACGGAAGTTTAATTAGGTACACACAGAGGTCCAATAATGAAATTGAGACCTAAAAACAATGACCAAGCCAGGCAGTGTTTATATTTTTTAGACACAGAGAAAATAAACCCATGAGGAATTGACAGGACAAAAAAACAAAGCAAAACAAAAAACCTTATGTTGGGAGCTTTTGTTAGTAAAGAATTTTAAACAGAATTTGGGCTGGGGTAATAAATTAGTAAACAAGGTTTGTTTACCGCCTTCTCAACTCTGAACTCCCTGTCTCTGGTGATAAGGATGTCTCTCTACTTCCTGTACAGGGAGGGCACCTTTCACACAGACTGATTCCCGGCTTTCTGGAGACAAAGTGGAATCAAGAGTATTCTCTTTGCACTGGCTGTTTCTTAAGTAAATTTTAATTCAAAATAATATGCCAAAGCAGCACATTTGGGGGCATCCAGCCCTTGGCCCCTGGAAGGAAGGAAGGAAGGAAGGGAAGGAAGAAAAGGGAGTCAGCTGAACCACATAGTGTGTTTAGGAACATGGTTTGGCTTTGGGGTCATGAGATGAACCAAAAGCCAGTTTGCAGTCTACACTGTGTGGAGCTTTGCAGTCCATTCGGGTGTATTAGAAACTAAGAGAGCTATTATAACGCAGGAAGAGACGCTGAGCGTCAGAGAGATTCGGGGTGACCCTGCACAGGAATTGATCAGAACTCATCCGTTCTGTTATTTCTCAGGTTGAATTACTGATGGTCCCTTCCAGACAAGGTAATTGGCACAGACCCCAAAGAACCAAGAATTGGCTCAAGGGACTTAAAGCTTAGTAATCCAAGTGATATAATGACTTGATGAAAAGAACAACCCATAGAGGCCTGAAAACCACTTCAAGTGAGTCAAGGCCAGAATGAGTATCCAGGGCTCCTGCCTAGAGGTGTGAGGCCTGCCCAGCTTCCCCTTCGCCCTTAGCAGCAGCTTCTTGGCTCACTGATCACAAGCTGGGGCTCCTGGAAACTCTCCCAGGCACACCTGGACAGGAGCAGTCATCACATATGGTTTGCTTTGCTTGTCAGACTCTGAAAGCTAAATTTAATATTCAACTGAATTAATTAACCCAATTTAAGTATTTGGTGACATCCAGTTTAAAAAATCTCTTGGGGAGGGGCGGAAGATGGCGGCGTGAGTAGAGCAGCGGAAATCTCCTCCCAAAACAACATATATCTATGAAAATATAACAAAGACAACCCTTCCTAGAAATAAAGACCAGAGGACACAGGACAATATCCAGACCACATCCACACCTGAGAGAACCCAGCGCCTCGCGAAGGGGGTAAGATACAAGCCCCGGCCCCGCGGGAGCCGAGCGCCCCTCCCCCCAGCTCCCGGCGGGAGAAGAGCAGGCAGAGCGGGAGGGAGACGGAGCCCAGGGCTGCCGAACACCCAGCCCCCGCCATCCGGGCCAGAGTGCAGGGCGCTCGATACTGGGAAAACAGGACAGCAAGAACAGTGAGCAGGCACTGGAGGCTGGGCGACAGAGGACATAAGAAAAGCGCGCGACCATTTTTTTTTTTGCTTTTTTGCTGCTTTGTTTTGGCGAGCGCTTTTTGGAAGTCTTAAAGGGACAGGGACCCCAATATTAGGGAAACAGGGCAGAAAGACCGGTGAGCAGAGGCCTGAGGCTGGCACCGGAGAATAAAGAAAAACGAACGACCACCTTTTTTTTTTTTAATTTAATTAAATTTTTTTTTTTTTTTTTTTAATTAAAAAAAATTTTTTTTTTTTTTTGTTTTTTTTTGTGGTCGTTGTTTTGTTTTGGCGGGTGCCTTTTGGAAGTCTTAAAGGGGCAGGGCGGGCCACTTAATCCAGAGGTAGGGAATCCGGGATCTCTGGGCACCCTAACCCCTGGGCTGCAGGGAGCAGGGAGGCCCCTTACGGAGATAAATAGCCTCCCAGCAGCTCCTGCTCCAACGCGACTCCACCATTTTGGAGTAGCTGCCCGAGCCAGGCCACGCCCACAGCAACAGCGGAGATTAACTCCATAGCAGCCGGGCAGGAAGCAGAAGCCCTGTCTGCGCGCAGCTGCGCAGCACAAGCCACTAGAGGCCGCTGTTCTCCCATGAGAGGAGGGCCACAAACCAACAAGAAAGGAAGTCCTTCCAGCCGTCACTCGTCCCAGTTCTGCAGACTATTCCTATCACCATGAAAAGGCAAAGCTACAGGCAGACAAAGATCACAGAGACAACACCAGAGAAGGAGACAGACCTAACCAGTCTTCCTGACAAAGAATTCAAAATAAGAATCATAAACATGCTGACAGAGATGCAGAGAAATACGCAAGAGAAATGGGATGAAGTCCGGAAGGAGATCACAGATGCCAGAAAGGAGATCGCAGAAATGAAACAAACTCTGGAAGGGTTTATAAGCAGAATGGATAGAATGCAAGAGGCCATTGATGGAATTGAAATCAGAGAACAGGAACGCATGGAAGCTGACATATAGAGAGACAAAAGGATCTCCAGGAATGAAACAATATTAAGAGAACTGTGTGACCAATCTAAAAGGAGCAATATCCGTATTATAGGGGTCCCAGAAGAAGAGGAGAGAGGCAAAGAGATGGAAAGTATCTTAGAAGAAATAATTGCTGAAAACTTCCCCACACTGGGGGAGGAAGTAATCAAACAGACCACGGAAATACACAGAACCCCCAACAGAAAGGATCCAAGAAGGGCAACACCAAGACACATAATAATTAAAATGGCAAAGATCAAGGACAAGGAAAGAGTGTTAAAGGCAGCTAGAGAGAAAAAGGTCACCTATAAAGGGAAACCCATCAGGCTAACGTCAGATTTCTCAACAGAAACCCTACAGGCCAGAAGAGAATGGCATGATATATTTAATACAATGAAACAGAAGGGGCTTGAACCAAGGATACTGTATCCAGCACGACTATCATTCAAATATGACGGTGGGATTAAACAATTCCCAGACAAACAAAAGCTGAGGGAATTTGCTTTCCACAAACCACCTCTACAGAACATCTTACAGGGACTGCTCTAGATGGGAGCACTCCTAGAAAGAGCACAGCACAAAACACCCAACATATGAAGAATCGAGGAGGAGGAACAAGAAGGGAGAGAAGAAAAGAATCTCCAGACAGTGTATATAACAGCTCAATAAGCGAGCTAAGTTAGGCAGTAAGATACTAAAGAGGCTAACCTTGAACCTTTGGTAACCACGAATTTAAAGCCTGCAATGGCAATAAGTACATATCTTTCAATAGTCACCCTAAATGTTAATGGGTTGAATGCACCAATCAAAAGACACAGAGTAACAGAATGTATAAAAAAGCAAGACCCATCTATATGCTGCTTACAAGAAACTCACCTCAAACCCAAAGACATGTACAGACTAAAAGTCAAGGGATGGAAAAACATATTTCAAGCAAACAACAGTGAGAAGAAAGCAGGGGTTGCAGTACTAATATCAGACAAAATAGACTTCAAAACAAAGAAAGTAACAAGAGATAAAGAAGGACACTACATAATGATAAAGGGCTCAGTCAAACAAGAGGATATAACCATTCTAAATATATATGCACCCAACACAGGAGCACCAGCATACGTGAAACAAATACTAACAGAACTAAAGGGGGATATAGACTGCAATGCATTCATTCTAGGAGACTTCAACACACCACTCACCCCAAAGGATAGATCCACTGGGCAGAAAATAAGTAAGGACACGGAAGCACTGAACAACACAGTAGAGCAGATGGACCTAATAGACATCTATAGAACTCTACATCCAAAAGCAGCGGGATATACATTCTTCTCAAGTGCACATGGAACATTCTCCAGAATAGACCACATACTAGGCCACAAAAAGAGCCTCAGAAAATTCCAAAAGATTGAAATCCTACCAACCAACTTTTCAGACCACAAAGGCATAAAACTAGAAATAAACTGTACAAAGAAAGCAAAGAGGCTCACGAACACATGGAGGCTTAACAACACGCTCCTAAATAATCAATGGATCAATGACCAAATCAAAATGGAGATCCAGCAATATATGGAAACAAATGACAACAACAACACTAAGCCCCAACTTCTGTGGGACACAGCAAAAGCAGTCTTAAGAGGAAAGTATATAGCAATCCAAGCATATTTAAAAAAGGAAGAGCAATCCCAAATGAATGGTCTAATGTCACAATTATCGAAATTGGAAAAAGAAGAACAGATGAGGCCTAAGGTCAGCAGAAGGAGGGACATAATAAAGATCAGAGAAGAAATAAATAAAATTGAGAAGAATAAAACAATAGCAAAAATCAATGAAACCAAGAGCTGGTTCTTTCAGAAAATAAACAAAATAGATAAGCCTCTAGCCAGACTTATTAAGAAGAAAAGAGAGTCAACACAAATCAACAGTATCAGAAACGAGAAAGGAAAAATCACGACAGACCCCACGGAAATGCAAAGAATTATTGGAGAATACTATGAAAACCTATATGCTAACAAGCTGGGAAACCTAGGAGAAATGGACAACTTCCTAGAAAAATATAACCTTCCAAGATTGACCCAGGAAGAAACAGAAAATCTAAACAGACCAATTACCAGCAACGAAATTGAAGAGGTAATCAAAAAACTACCAAAGAACAAAACCCCCGGGCCAGATGGATTTACCTCGGAATTTTATCAGACATACAGGGAAGACATAATACCCATTCTCCTTAAAGTTTTCCAAAAAATAGAGGAGGAGGGGATACTCCTAAACTCATTCTATGAAGCTAACATCACCCTAATACCAAAACCAGGCAAAGACCCCACCAAAAAAGAAAACTACAGACCAATATCCCTGATGAACGTAGATGCAAAAATACTCAACAAAATATTAGCAAACCGAATTCAAAAATACATCAAAAGGATCATACACCATGACCAAGTGGGATTCATTCCAGGGATGCAAGGATGGTACAACATTCGAAAGTCCATCAACATCATCCACCACATCAACAAAAAGAAAGACAAAAACCACATGATCATCTCCATAGATGCTGAAAAAGCATTTGACAAAGTTCAACATCCATTCATGTTAAAAACTCTCAGCAAAATGGGAATAGAGGGCAAGTACCTCAACATAATAAAGGCCATATATGATAAACCCACAGCCAACATTATATTGAACAGCGAGAAGCTGAAAGCATTTCCTCTGAGATCGGGAACTAGACAGGGATGCCCACTCTCTCCACTGTTATTTAACATAGTACTGGAGGTCCTAGCCACGGCAATCAGACAAAACAAAGAAATACAAGGAATCCAGATTGGTAAAGAAGAAGTTAAACTGTCACTATTTGCAGATGACATGATACTGTACATAAAAAACCCTAAAGACTCCACCCCAAAACTACTAGAACTGATATCGGAATACAGCAAAGTTGCAGGATACAAAATCAACACACAGAAATCTGTGGCTTTCCTATATACTAATAATGAACCAACAGAGAGAGAAATCAGGAAAACAACTCCATTCACAATTGCATCAAAAAAAAAAAAATACCTAGGAATAAACCTAACCAAAGAAGTGAAAGACTTATACTCTGAAAACTACAAATCACTCTTAAGAGAAATTAAAGGGGACACTAACAGATGGAAACTCATCCCATGCTCGTGGCTAGGAAGAATTAATATCGTTAAAATGGCCATCCTGCCCAAAGCAATATACAGATTTGATGCAATCCCTATGAAACTACCAGCAACATTCTTCAATGAACTGGAACAAATAATTCAAAAATTCATATGGAAACACCAAAGACCCCGAATAGCCAAAGCAATCCTGAGAAAGAAGAATAAAGTAGGGGGGATCTCACTCCCCAACTTCAAGCTCTACTATAAAGCCATAGTAATCAAGACAATTTGGTACTGGCACAAGAGCAGAGCCACAGACCAATGGAACAGACTAGAGAATCCAGACATTAACCCAGACATATATGGTCAATTAATATTTGATAAAGGAGCCATGGACATACAATGGCGAAATGACAGTCTCTTCAACAGGTGGTGCTGGCAAAACTGGACAGCTACATGTAGGAGAATGAAACTGGACCATTGTCTAACCCCATATACAAAAGTAAACTCAAAATGGATCAAAGACCTGAATGTAAGCCATGAAACCATTAAACTCCTGGAAGAAAACATAGGCGAAAACCTCTTAGACATAAACATGAGTGACCTCTTCTTGAACATATCTCCTCGGGCAAGGAAAACAACAGCAAAAATGAGTAAGTGGGACTATATTAAGCTGAAAAGCTTCTGTACAGCAAAAGACACCATCAATAGAACAAGAAGGATCCCTACAGTATGGGAGAATATATTTGAAAATGACACATCCGATAAAGGCTTGACGTCCAGAATATATAAGGAGCTCTCACGCCTCAACAAACAAAAAACAAATAACCCAATTAAAAAATGGGCAGAGGAACTGAACAGACAGTTCTCCAAAAAAGAAATACAGATGGCCAACAGACACATGAAAAGATGCTCCACATCGCTAATTATCAGAGAAATGCAAATTAAAACTACAATGAGGTATCACCTCACACCAGTAAGGATGGCTGCCATCCAAAAGACAAACAACAACAAATGTTGGCGAGGCTGTGGAGAAAGGGGAACCCTCCTACACTGCTGGTGGGAATGTAAGTTAGTTCAACCATTATGGAAAGCAGTATGGAGGTACATCAAAATGCTCAAAACAGACTTACCATTTGACCCAGGAATTCCACTCCTAGGAATTTACCCTAAGAATGCAGCAATCAAGTTTGAGAAAGACAGATGCACCCCTATGTTTATTGCAGCACTATTTACAATAGCCAAGAATTGGAAGCAACCTAAATGTCCATCAATAGATGAATGGATAAAGAAGATGTGGTACATATACACAATGGAATACTACTCAGCTATAAGAAAAGGGCAAATCCAATCATTTGCAGCAAAATGGATGGAGCTGGAGGGTATTATGCTCAGTGAAACAAGCCAAGCGGAGAAAGAGAAATACCAAATGATTTCACTTATCTGTGGAATATAAGAACAAAGGAAAAACTGAAGGAACAAAACAGCAGCAGAATCACAGAACTCAAGAATGGACTAACAGGTACCAAAGGGAAAGGGACTGGGGAGGATGGGTGGGTAGGGAGGGATAAGGGGGGGAGAAGTAGGGGGGTATTAAGATTAACATGCATGGGGGGGTAGGAGAAAAGGGAGGGCTGTACAACACAGAGAAGGCAAGTAGTGATTCTACAACATATTGCTATGCTGATGGACAGTGACTGTAAAGGGGTTTATAGGGGAGACCTGGTATAGGGGAGAGCCTAGTAAACATAATATTCGTCATGTAAGTGTAGATTAGTGATAGCAAAAAAAAAAAAAAAAAGGGCAGTTCCTGTGTGGTAACCTCCAACGAGTTCTACACAAGGGTATAAAGGGCATATAAAAGTGTAGGCAAAGGGTCTGTTTGTGTTTATACAGAGGATCAAAGCCTAATAGGGCTACCCCGAAAATGAACTAAGATACGATATGAAAAAGAACTTCCAACATCTGCACCCTCTGGAAGACTCATGCCAGAAGATGATCATCAAAAAACCCCAACAAAGATCCACGCACTGCTACAGCTGTAGATGCACTCATCCCACCAGTTCCTGGACCTGCCATGGGAATGAGGAAGGAGATATCTAAGCTGGCCTGTGCATACAGTAAAACAACAAAATTGGACTGGATCTATACTGTTGGAACTCAACCAAGAATTTGGAGAAGTGCAAATTGTAGCGCTCCAAAGTCTTACAACTACAAACTATTTATTGTTAAAAGAACATATGGCATGTGAACAGTCCCCAGGAATGGGTTGTTTTAATTTGTCTGATTTCTCTCAGACTGTTCAAGTTCATTTGGACAATATCCACCATATCATAGATAAGTTTTCACAAATGCCTAAGGTGCCTAACTGGTTTTCTTGGTTTCACTGCAGATGGCTGGTAATTACAGATATGCTTTGGTTATGTAACTATACTCCTATTATGTTAATGTGTGTGTGCAATTTAAGTAGTAGCTTAAAACCTATACATGCTGAAGTTACTCTACAAGAAGATATATCAAAGAAATAATCAATCTTCCCATGTTTTCTTCCGCCTGCTACTTCTATAGCTTTTCTTCTTCCTTCCTAATTACAACCCTTAAATAGAATTCGTGCCTCATATCAAATTTACCGAGTATCATAATTCTTCCAAGTGGTAAAGATACCTCAAGACAAATGCTGGGCACAGAAGCCACAGGGCATAAATATGCAAAGAAGTAAAAAGCTAACTTTTTCAAACAATAAGGCTTCTCTCTCACTCACCAACTTCACATTTCCCTGTATGGCCCCGGAAGATGACTGGTTAGCCAGAGACGGGTAAGATTCCTCAAGGGAGGAACAACCTAAGACAGGCACAGTCGCAGGGGGGCCATCAGGTGAGAAATTGGGGATCAACAGAGGTGAGGCTTAGAACCTCACCCCCCCGTTCTGAGAGAAATCTTCTGCATACGTGGATGTTTTATTGCCCTGGTCTAGCTTGGATTAACACATAGTCTACAGGCACACACCTGATCATCTACATGTGCTCTCTTACAACACTAAACTATGTTTTCTACCTTTATCTTGTATCTACCTACCACTTCAGCATTTTATTAAAAATAATAATAATAAAGAGAGAAATGTGGTATCCACATATAAATCAAGTATAAAAACCAAATGAGTATTCATATTTGAACTGACTGTTTATAGTTCATAATGCATGAGCAAAACCGAAAGTTTCTGTGATGACTGCCCTTGTACTGTTCACTATGTAACTTATTCATTATGTAAGAATTTGTTCTACATGTAAAAACTTGTTTGTTATGCCTCAGAAGATTGGAGACTGACAAAAATTAGGCTTGGGGTGGAATAATGATTGTGCATTGAGCATTGACTCCCCTATACAGAATTTTATTGTCGTTAACAACCATTTGATCAATAAATATGAGAGATGCCCTCACAAAAAAAAAAAAAAAAAAAAAAAAAAAAAGGACAGACTTCCAATGGTAAAATAAATTAGTACCCGGGATGTAATGTATAGCATAAGGAATATAGTCAAGATATTGTAACAGCCTGGTAGGGTGATAGCTGGAACCTAGAATTATGTATATAAATGTTCTACCACTGTGTTGTACACTTGAAACTCATGTAATGTAATACTGTGTGTCAACTACCCTTCAATAAAAAATAATTATTATAAAAAAAAAAAAAAAAAATCTCTTTTTTCCCTCAAATTATATTTGTCTTATTGTATACACATATTTTAATACTGTAAACTGCCTCAGATCCTTTTTGTAAACAATGGTATAATATAGAGAGAATAACATTTAACATAAATTATCAATTATCATATTCTCCAGTATGAATAATTATATTTAGTACTGCACACCAAAAATAAAATAAAAACTCAGAACTCTCTTTAAATATTTAATTGGGTCTGACAGCCAGCCTTATTTGAAATTAAAGCAGAGTTCCTGGTTGTGAAAGAAAGTGCAATGAGCATAGGGATGCCTCAGGAAACTACTGGAAGTTAAACCAACATTGATAATAAATCTGTAGGTGAGATTTTGGAGATATTGGACTGTAAGCTGTTTGAATTTTTTTAATTTCTTATTTTAATGTGTGGAGTACAAAACTTGTTTGATGGATGGATGGACAGATGGAAGAAATAGATGGATGAATTAATAATGACAATACAAATCAGCATAGGTAAGGTATGTAAACCAGTATACAAGTCACCGTGCACACGTGTGCATGCATGCATGCATACATGCTTTCTGTGTGTGTGTGTGTGTGTGTGTGTGCATCAGAAACAGTACAAACAGGTACTTAAAACTGCAGGCTTCATGGTGATTTGTTACTTCTGCATCTCATGGCTGTCTTCTTTAACATGTGTACAAAATCCATGGGTTTGGTGGCCATCAGTGGCCTGCCAGCACGTGACTAGCACACAGGCCACTTCTAGAGTTGCCCCGCTGGTCTCCCAGGCCTGCTCTCATCTCCCACTGGGGAAACCACTCTTCCTGCCCACCCACCTCTCTCTGCGCCATCCCCCACTGTCCAGTTAGGCAACCTCCCAAAGCATCTGGAGGGAAAACTGTGAATTATCCAAAAGAGCTATCTTCCTAGGCAATAAGAACAGCAAACAAAAGCTCTAACCTTCCTCCCAATTCCTACTTTTTGGTCTGGTGCCAGTCGTTTAGGGAACTGTTATGGAGAATGTACTAAACATCGTAACACCTGTACAGATGAGCTATCAGGACCGCCCCTCACATTGCTGTCCTGGGGGTGGAATGAGGGGAGGAAGAGGGTAGAGTCTGTGATGTTTTGGAGACAATTATCTGGAAAGCAGTATTTCTAAATACTAGAGTAAAAGGTATCTTCATTGCTCAGTTTTAGGTGTTTCTTTGACTTAACTTCCTATTATTTAAAATGCAAAAGAAAAACCTGGGTTTTTAGCTATAAATTATCAGTTCTTTTTCCTTCTTTCTTCTTACAGTGGCTCTGGGTAGCAAATACAGTCAAATACAGGCAAAACTCCACCGCAGATGCAAAGGTGGCTTGGAGGTGGACGTGGTATGGATTAGGTCAGATGAAATTTCTATAGGAAGGAAGGTTTTAGACACAGTGGCAGTGAGACATCGGTATCCATTATCAATTCATAATCCAGCGGATGAAAGTGTGAGAAATAGGGTCATTGTTTCAGGGTGCGCCTTCAAGGCAATGGAGGCAAGTATCTCCTCAATGTCTGGATTCTGCCTTAGGCCCAGGTCCATCAAGCATAGAGTTGGGACTCAGAGGACACATTTCTTCTCCCGAATGCTGTTCACCTCAGCTAACTCATGCTTTTCTTTCAATTGGCTTCCAACTGTAGCAAAACATTCCCTTAACACTGGGCAGCAGTTTACAGGCAGGAACGCTACCAGTTGCTGACAGTGTATCACTGTCTATTCATGCCTATGTTGGGAGGCTAAGGGAACAAAAGTTCAATCCGCATATAGTTGGAATATCACCAGAAAACCAAAACCCATTTCTCTACCTTCACATAAATACTACATTTCCAATTTTAACACTGAATTTTAATTACAAACTACATAAGAAGATTTCCACTGGAATCAAGTCAACTTAATGAAGCATACGTACTCAAGGGGAAAGCGTTTCTTCCTCCGACCTCTATCCTTTCTCCAGCCACAGACCTCAATTTGGTATGTCTCCTGCCACAACTCTTTTGTACACATTTACATACATATTTGTACATACAATTATACAGTCTTCTTTGGGCATAAATGGAATCATGGTTTCTTAGTTTGCAGCTAGTTGGTTAAAATTCTATGTCTTTTGTAGATATTTTAATGTCAACTTCCCTCTTAACAATATTGCACAGTATGGATGTATCAGTTTACTTAATTATTCTGCTATTGAATGGCATTAGGCTATTTGCATTTTTTCACTCGTATAAACAATACTTCAACACATACCCTGTTTCATGCATCAGTGGTTGCAGACGTATTTCTCTAGGATACTGATTAGAAGTGGAATTGCTAAATTGAAGGATATGTGCTATGTAATGGGATGCTGAAAAAATGAACTTTTTTTTGTTTCCTTGGTTTTGTCCTGAGGCCACAGCGGCCAAGAGAAATCCAGTAGGTGCTAGATACCCCGCTGTGTGCCACATATCTATCTGTATAAAAAAAAGCTGAAAATTCTTTAAGGTACGTGAAGTTGTCTTTAGGCAGAGTTGTTAAGCACTCTGTTCTATAGCAATCTCCCCTCCCCCTGGCAATTGAAGCTGGGCTGTGTCCCCTGATGCTGATGTGTTAGTTTCCTGGGGCTGCCATCACACAGTATTACAATCTTAAAGTGACTCATTGATTGTCTCACAGTTCTGGAGGCTAGAAATCCAAAACCAAGGTGTCATCAGGGCCATTGTCACTCTGAAACCTCTAGAAGAGAATCCTTCCTTGCCTTTTCCTTGTTTGTAGTATTTTCTGGCACTTTTTGGTGTTTTTTGACTTAGAGTTGCATCATTCCAATCTCTGCCTCTGTTGTCACATGACTATCTTACTGTGTGTCTGTCCTATAAGGACCAGTCACATTGGATTAAGAACCCACCCCACTCCAATATGACCACATCCTAACTTAATTGCATCTGCAACTTTGTAAAGACTCTCCAAATGAGGTCACATCTTAGGGTAGTGGGAGTTAGGACTTTGACATATTTTTGGGGGGGACACAATTCATCTCCTAAGACCTTGAGAACTAATGGTAAGCGGCTAGAGCCACAGCTGTCTGTGGCCACAGAGAAACACAGTCAGAGTTGGAAGCCAGTTGTACTTTGACCAACAGAGTCAAGATATGGAGGACAGGGGTTCAAAGTTTCTACAAGCCATATGTGAAGCTTCTGGAAAGTAGTTGGTTGCTTGACAATCAAGTTGCTTGAATAGGCCCTCAAGGGGGCCTCTGTCAAAGGGGAGGCATTCTGGGTTGACATAGGATAGAAATGGATCATACAAAAGCTGGGGAAGGGGTGGGGATGGAGGAAGGAAATGGCAGCAGGATGCTGTCATCTGACAGCCTCTAGCAATAAATGTGAAATCCACAATAGGAGGAAGGAGTAGTAAGGAAACAGAGCAAAGGAGTCAACTTCAGAGCCTGACCTTCAATATGGAAGGTCTCTCACTGTTCTTACAATCAAATATAAAGCTGAAATTGTAAGTTTAGTGGTATTTCCCATTTAGTCCCCTTTCCATCTTTCTGCAGATAATGCTATGCCTAAAGAAAGAGTGACAGACCTATCTGGGCTCATAAAAGACTACTTAAATGAAAGGGCATTTCAGAAATGATGGTGAAGTCAGTGCACAGGTAAATTCTACAGTGAGCTCTGAGGACATGAGCCCTACAGCATAATCAGTACAATGGGGCCATGTGTCTCAAAGACTGACCACATCTGCAATGGAAAGGAGAGCTCTTTTGGCTAGAACAAGAGGCATTTTGTACCAGGATTAAGCAAGTTCCCACCCTCCCTCTACACACATTTTGTTTTGTCCTCTTCACCCTTGTAGGTGTGAAGTGTCTCCATCAGATGATTTGGAAGCAGTTTGTGAAGGTTAGATAGAGTCCCAAAGGTGTGACGCAGAACTTCAGGATGGTTATAGTTTTGGGGGGTTTTACACTGCTCAAGGAGTGGGAGTTTCCACACAGTTTGATGTTTCTGGCTGTTCCCATGATGACCCATTGAGTCACAGAGAAGAATGAATAGAGTTTTTGAAGGGTGGAGTCCCTTGCAACTGTTCTTTCTCCAAGCTTCCCTCCATCCAGGAAGATAGCATAGAATCTATTTTCTGCTCTTAATGCTCAGCATTCTGACAGTCACAATGGCTCAGATCATAGACTGGAACCCTGAGTCCTCATCCTGCATCTTCAAACCAGAAGAAATCATAAATAAACCTCTCAAAAATACCCTACCAGGTCATATG
The DNA here is from genome assembly GCF_030020395.1 of Manis pentadactyla. Lineage (NCBI taxonomy): Eukaryota > Metazoa > Chordata > Mammalia > Pholidota > Manidae > Manis > Manis pentadactyla. The sequence goes on from NC_080034.1 coordinate 54,116,091, forward strand.
GGAATTTTAGGCAGAAACTCCAGTCTCCTGTCTGGACACAGACAATGTCTGAAGAAAGCTGAGCACTTTCCTAAAGGGAATAGGGGGAGCTGGTGCACAGACATCCAGGGCCACTCTCCAATCTGGCACTTAGTAGGGGCTGTGCACCCACGTGTACATAATTAAGGCACCACAGACCTACCGGGTCCTGAGGGGGAGTGGTTACATCACACAGTCCTCCAGCAGAACAGAGGGAGGAGCTTCATCAGCCAAAACTGAGGAAATGTCCACATTAACACAGGTAAGGTCCCAAGATAATTTCTCTTATCCAAACTAACACTGAGGAAACAAAGTGAACAGATAAAAATGATCAACTCTAGCTTTACTGGAAGAAGCCATTTTTCATTGCAGACAAAAGCAGAGGGGCAGAAGTAGTAAATAATCTTAAAACCATCATGCATTATAGCACAGTCCTGAATAAGATAGAAGCTGCCAAGAACTCCCAGATTTGGGGCAGTAATGCAAATAATGAAATGTGTTACAGCTACCCCTTAGCCTCAGGGCGCTCCATCAGCTGGGCCACGTGGGTCATAATTGCTCTCCATGTGCTGGCTGGGTCACACTGTGAAGTGGTAATAAACAGGGAAAGACATGTGAACCAAGCATGCCACAGAGAAAGCTGGTGGTGTTTGCCAGCATTTTACCACTTTAAAACCCCTGGCCAAAACTATCAATACATCATGATTGCATCATATAATACATTAGCACCCAGAAAAGGAGATATAAAATTCCACTTCTTAATTTTCAATTTGCAAACTTAAAACTAAAACTTTAGAGGGGGAGCCAACACGGCGGCATGAGTAGGACAGTGGGAATCTCCTCCCAAAAACATATATATTTTTGAAAATACAACAAATACAACTAATCCTAAAAGAGAGACCAGAAGACACAGGACAACAGCCTGACTACATCCACACGTGCGAGAGCCGAGAGCCTGGGGAAAGGGGTAAGATACAACCCCCGGCCCGGCGGAACCCGAGCACACCTCCCCCGAGCTGTGGTGAGAGGGAGAGGGAGCCCAGGACTGCTAAACACCCAGCCCCAGCCACCCACACCAGAGCACAGACACAGTGCATGCGTGGAGGGATGGAAACTAGGGAAACAGGGCAGCAAGACCTCTGAGCGGGAGCCGAAGCTGATGCCCCTGGGACAAAGAAAAGCCAGTGCTTTTTGAAAGTCTTAAAGGGACAGGGATTTAACAGCAAGACGGAAACAACACAGGTCACAGCCCAGTTGCTGGAAATTACAGGGAAAACCGGGCGCACTAACCCCCTGGTCACAATCTCTGAGACCCCTCACGGAGGTAAACAGCCAAACAGCCCCCCCACATCCATTACCCCTCCTGGCGATGTGAAAACAGAGAAACAGCCTAAGGCAAAATGCCCACAAAAACGAAAATTCCTACACTTCGGCTGGGCAAGACACAAAGACCCAGCCTACACGCAATTAACCCAACACAAGCCACTAGGGGTCGCAGTTCTCCCAGTAAAGAAAGGCCAGTAGCAAGTGAAAGTTTGGCCCTCCCAGCTGACAGTCAATAGCACCTGTCAACATGAAAAGGCAAAAAAATATGATCCAGACAAGACTAACCCAGACAGCTTCGGCATCTGCTACATCTTCCCCTGAGAAGGAACCTGGGGAGATAGATTTAGCCAGTCTTCCTGAAAAAGAATTCAAAACATAAGTCATAACCATGCTGATGGACTTGCAGAGAAATATGCAAGAACTAAGAAAGGAGAATACAGAAATAAAACAAGCTCTGGAAGGACTTCAAAACAGAATGGACGAGATGCAAGAGACCATTAATGGACTAGAAAACAGAGAACAGGAACACAGAGAAGCTGATGCAGAGAGAGATAAAAGGATCTCCAGGAATGAAAGAATTTAAGACAGCTGAGTGACCAATCGAAAATGAACAATATACACATTATAGGGATACCAGAAGAAGTAGAGAGAGAAAAAGGGATAGAAAGTGTCATTGAAGAAATAATTGCCGAAAACTTCCCCAAACTAGGGGAAGAAATGGCCTCTCAGACCACAGAGGTACACAGAACTCCCATGACAAGGGATCCAAGGAGGGCAACACCAAGACACATAATAATTAAAATGGCAAAGATCAAAGACAAGGACAAAGTATTAAAGGCAGCCAGAGAGAAAAAAAAGGTTACCTACGAAGGAAAACCCATCAGGCTATCATCAGACTTCTCAACAGAAACCCTACAGGCCAGAAGAGAATGGCATGATATACTTAATGCAATGAAACAGACGGGCCTCGAACCAAGACTAATGTATCCAGCACGCATATCATTTAAATATGAAGGAGGGATTAAACAATTCCCAGACAAGCAAAAGTTGAGGGAATTTGCCTCCCACAAACCACCTCTACAGGGTATCTTAGAGGGACTGCTCTAGATGGGAGCACTCCTAAAAAGAGCACAGAACAAAACACCCAACATATGAAGAATGGAGGAGGAGGAAAAAGAAGGGAAAGAAATAATCATCAGACTGTTTATAACAGCTCAATAAGCAAGTTAAGTCAGATAGTAAGGTAGTAAACACGCTAACCTTGAAACTTTGGTAACCACGAATCTAAAGCCTGCAATGGCAATAAGTACATATCTTTCAATAATCACCCTAAATGTAAATGGACTGAAAGCACCAATCAAAAGACACAGAGTAATAGAATGGATAAAAAAGCAAGACCCATCTATATGCTGCTTACAAGAGACTCACCTCAAACCCAAAGACACACACAGATTAAAAGTCAAAGGATGGAAAAAGATATTTCAGGCAAACAATAGAGAGAAAAAAGCAGGTGTTACAATACTAGTATGAGACAAAATAGACTTCAAAATAAAGAAAGTAACAAGAGATAAAGAAGGACATTACATAATGATAAAGGGCTCAGTTCAACAAGAGGATATAACCATTATAAACATATATGCACCCAATACAGGAGCACCAATATATGTGAAACAAATACTAACAGAATCAAAGGAGGAAATAGAATGCAATGCATTCATTTTGGGAGACTTTAACACACCACTCACTCCAAAGGACAGATACACCAGACAGAAAATAAGTAAGGACACAGAGGCACTAATCAACACACTAGAACAGATGGACCTAATAGACATCTATAGAACTCTACATCCAAAAGCAACAGGATACACATTCTTCTCAAGTGCATATGGAACATTCTCCAGAATTGACCACATACTAGGCCACAAAAAGAGCCTCAGTTTGATTAATGATTGTGCATTGAGACCCCTATACAGAATTTTATTGTTGTTTACAACGATTTGATCAATAAATATAAGAGAAGCCATCTCAAAAAAAAAAAAAGAGCCTGAGTAAATTCCAAAAGATGGAAATCCTACCAACCAACTTTTCAGACCACAAAGGTATAAAACTAGAAAGAAATTGTACAAAGAAAGCAAAAAGGCTCACAAACATATGGCAGCTTAACAACATGCTTGTAAATAATCAATGTTTAAATGACCAAATTAAAATCGAGATCCAGCAATATATGGAAACCAATGACAACAACAACACAGAGTCCCAACTTCTGTGGGATGCAGCAAAAGCAGTCTTAGGAGGAAAGTATATAGCAATGCAGGCATATTTCAAGAAGGAAGAACAATCCCAAATGAATAGTCTAATGTCACAGTTATTGAAATTGGAAATAGAAAAACAAATGTGGCCTAAGGTCAGCAGATGGAGGGACATACTAAAGATCAGAGAAGAAATAAAAAAAATTGAGAAGAATAAAACACTAGAAAAAAATCAATGAAACCAAGAGCTGGTTCTTTGAGAAAATAAACAAAATAGATCAGCCTCTAGCCAGACTTATTAAGAGAAAAAGAGTGTCAACACACATCAATAGAATCAGAAAAGAGAAAGGAAAAATCATGACGGACCCCACAGAAATACAAAAAATTATTAGAGAATACTATGAAAACCTATATGCTAACAAGCTGGGAAACCTAGGAGAAATGGACAACTTTCTAGAAAAACACAACCTTCCAAGACTGACCCAGAAAGAAACAGAAAATCTAAACAGACCAAATACCAGTAATGAAAGTGAATCGGTAATCAAAAAACTACCCAAGAACAAAACCCCCAGGCCAGATGAATTAACCTCAGAATTTTATCAGACATACAGAGAAGACATAATACCCATTCTCCTTAAAGATTTCCAAAAAATAGAAGAGGAGGGAATACTCCCAAACTCATTCTATGAAGCCAACATCACCCTAATACCAAAACCAGGCAAAGACCCCACCAAAAAAGAAAACTACAGACCAATATCCCTGATGAACGTAGATGCAAAAATACTCAACAAAATATCAGAAAAGCGATTTCAAAAATACATCAAGAGGATCATACACCATGACTAAGTGGGATTCATCCCAGGGATGCAGGGACGGTACAACATTCGAAAATCCATCAACATCATCCACCACATCAACAAAAAGAAGGACAAAAACCACATGATCACCTCCATAGATGCTGAAAAAGCATTTGACAAAATTCAACATCCATTCATGATGAAAACTCTAAACAAAATGGGCATAGTGGGCAAGTACCTCAACATAATAAAGGCCATATATGATAAACCCACAGCTAACATCATACTGAACAGCGAGAGGCTGAAAGCTTTTCCTCTGAGATCAGGAACAAGGGAGGGATGCCCACTCTTCCCACTGTTATTCAACATAGTACTGGAGATACTAGCCACGGTAATGAGACAAAATAAAGAAATACAAGGAATCCAGATTGGTAAAGAAGAAGTCAAACTGTCACTATTTGCAGATGACATGATATTGTACATAAAAAGCCCTAAAGACTCCACTGCAAAAGTACTAGAACTAATACTGGAATTCAGCAAAGTTACAGGATACAAAATTAGCACTCAGAAATTTGTAGCTTTCCTATACAGTAACAATGAACTAATAGAGAAATCAGGAAAACAATTCCATTCACAATAGCATCAAAAACAATAAAATACCTAGGAATAAACCTAACCAAGGAAGTGAAAGACCTATGCCCTGAAAACCACAAGACACTCTTAAGAGAAATTAAAGAGGTCACTAACAAATGGAAACTCATTCCATGCTCCTGGCTAAGAATAATTAATATCGTCAAAATGGCCATCCTGCCCAAAGCAATATACAGATTTGGTGTAATCCCTGTCAAATTACCAACAGCATTCTTCAATGAACTGGAACAAATAGTTCAAAAAATCCATATGGAACCACCAAAGAGCCCAAATAGCCAAAGCAATCCTGAGAAGGAAGAATAATGTGGAGGGAGATCTCGCTCCCCAACTCCAAGCTCTCCTACAAAGCCACAGTAATCAAGACAAATTGGTACTGGCACAAGAACAGAGACATAGACCAGTGGAACAGAATAGAGACTCCAGACATTAACCCAAACATATATCGCCAATTAATATATGGCAAAACTGGAAAGCTACATGTAAGAGAATGAAACTGGATCACTGTCTAACCCCATACACAAAAGTAAATTCAAAGTGGATCAAAGACCTGAATGTAAGTCATGAAACCATAAAACTCTTAGAAAAAGATGTAGGCAAAAATCTCATGGACATAAACATGAGCAACTTCTTCATGAACATATCTCCCTGGGCAAGGGAAACAAAGGCAAAAATGAACAAGTAGGACTATTATGAAGCTAAAAAGTCTCTGTACAGCAAAGGACACCATCAATAGAACAAAAAGGTATCCTACAGTATGGGAGAATATATTCATAAATGACAGATCTGATAAAGGATTGACATCCAAAATATATAAAGAGCTCACACACCTCAACAAACAAAAAGCAAATAATCCAATTAAAAAATGGGCAGAGTTGCTGAATAGACAGTTCTCTAAAGAAGAAATCCAGATGGCCAACAGGCACATGAAAAGATGCTGCACATCGCTAATCATCAGAGGAATGCAAATTAAAACCACAATGAGATATAACCTCATACCAGTAAGGATCGCCATCATCGAAAAGACAACAACAAATGTTGGCGAGGTTGTGGAGAAAGGGGAACCCTCCTACACTGCTGTTGGGAATGTAAATTAGTTCAACCATTGTGGAAAGCAGTATGGAGGTTCCTCAAAAAGCTCAAAATCGAAATACCATTTGACCCAGGAATCCCACTTCCAGGAATTTACCCTAAGAATGCAGCACTCCAGTTTGAAAAAGACAGATGCACCCCTATGTTTATCGCTGCACTGTTTACAATAGCCAAGAAATGGAAGCAACCTAAATGTCCATCAGTAGATGAATGGATAAAGAAGATACGGTACATATACACAATGGAATATTACTCAGCCTTAAGAAAAAAACAGATCCTACCATTCTCAACAACATGGATGGAGCTAGAGGGTATTATGCTCAGTGAAATAAGCCAGGTGGAGAAAGACAAGTACCAAATGATTTCACTCATTTGGTATAAGTATAAGTATAAGAACAAAGGAAAACTGAAGGAATAAAACGGCAGCAGAATCACAGAACCCAAGAATGAACTAACAGTTACCAAAGGGAAAGGGACTGGGGACGATGGGGGGGAAGGGAGGGATAAGGGTGGGGAAAAGGAAAGAGGGCATTATGATTAGCATGTATAGTACATGGGGGGCACGGGGGGGGCTGTGCAACACAGAGAAGACAAATAGTGATTTTACAGCATCTTACTATGCAGATGGACAGTGACTGTGAAGGGGTATGTGGGGGGTACTTGGTGAAGGGGGGAGCCTAGTAAACATAATGTTCTTCATGTAATTGTAGATTAATGATACCAAAATAAAATAAAATTAAAAATAAAAGTAAAAAAAAAGAAGAGGTGGTACATATACACAATGGAATACTATTCAGCTATAAGAAAGAAACAAATCCTACCATTTGCAACAACATGGATGGACCTGGAGGACATTATGCTCAGTGAAATAAGCCAATCAGAGAAAGACAAATGCCAAATGATTTCCCTCATATGTGGAGTATAACAATGAAGCAAAACTGAAGGAACAAAATAGCAGCAGACTCAGAGACTCCAAGATGGAACTAGTGGTTACCAAATTTGAGGGGTTTGGGAGGGTGGATGGGGAGGGAGGGAGAAGGGGATTGAGGGGTATTATGTTTAGTACACATGGTGTGGGGGATTACGGGGCAAACAGTGTAGCACACAGAAGGCAAATAGTGAATCCATGGCATCTTACTACACTGATGGACAGTGACTGCATTGGGGTATGGGGGGGCACTTAATAATATGGGTAAATGTAGTAACCACATTGTTTTTTCATGTGAAACCTTCATAAGAGTGTATATAAATAATACCTTAATAAAAAAGTTTTTAAGTGAATAACCCATGGTTCTTCTCCTCAAGGATGTCAACACATTAATCTATACCCATGCTGGGAAAGGATGGGCTCAGAATTTCGGGGAGAGCTGGGAGTTCCTGTAGCTTTAGATCAGCCATATATTCATGGCTGCTTTGGGAGTCCATGAATGAATCTCCTCATTTCCCCCCAGTGCTGTCATGTATTTTTCTGTAATTTGATGTAGTGGAAAGAGTGTGGAAATCCTGCTAAGAAAATGTGGTTCCTGCCATCCGCTGGCTGTGTGATCCTGGGCATGTTCCTTCAATTCTCTGTGCCTGTCTCTTTGCAGTAAAAGAAGGGGCCTGGGCTGACTTGACTAAATCTTCAAGGTTGCTTCTGGTCTAATAGTCTTGTATGTAATTAGGAGTCCCTATTTCCTTTAGCCTGATGTGCTCTTCCAGGTTACCCCCCCCCCATCAGGAAGTAACTGAGCACCACAGTGGGAATCTAAGCTCTTAAGATGCTGAAAGCCCATGTCTTGGAAGCCATACTGTCCCTCATGTCCATGGTGCAGTACCAAGGCACAGCCTTCCTGTCCCCCTGAGGAGTCCATGACCTCTCTGGCTCCTGCCCGGCCCCTCAGAGCAGTGAGGTGCTGCAGCACACCCCAGTATGCACACTGGGGCTGGAAGGGGCCTTTCCCTTTCAAGAAATCAGCTTCCTATGCCATGGAGCATCACCTCCCCATTGGCAGGACAGATTTCTGTGTCTCCCTGCTGCTCCTTGGCTGGAGTTGCTCTGCTTTTTGTAACATCAGTTCAGGCCTTGAGAGAGCTGTGTCCTTTTCTACCTGTTTCTCCTCTTTCTCCAAAGTGCAGATACCCGGAAAACAGCTGTAGGGAGAGAGTTGAGTCAGATCTTTGCTCTGTTCCTCTGCTGAGAAGGGCGATTCAAAAGGCAGGGGCACGTTTCTCCAACTCATAGGACTTGGTAGGGAGCAGTCCATCAGTAAGGAGTCTGAGGGCTTTGGTTTAATATTTGGTCATTAGGGATACATGATGTGTCTTTCTTCTGATCACATCAATCAAATGAAATTATTTCTTCTCTGGAAGCTAGGATGAGACCTCAAGCTTCCAAAGAACAAGGACTATGTCCTTTTCCTCTTTGAGATGTGACCTTGAGGAGAGAGCTGAGGCTTGGAATCAGCCAGCCTGGGCTGGAGGCTCCTGACAGTGTTACCTCAGGGATAAAATGACCACTGTTGGGCTTCTCAGTTCACTGGAGGGTGTAGATAGTGTGGACAGCAGTCCGTATCCCCTGCACCCAGGACACTTCCCTCCTAGGGTACCTGTAAGCAGGTGGTCATGACACATGGTTAGAGCCTCACTTTCAGTAGTTGGCATCTGCATTAAGAGCCCCTGGGAGGGCAGGGACTGTGCTGGGGGTTTCCTTTAACCAAAAAGATGGTGTAATGTGCTGGGGTTTCCATGGGATTGGAGATGAGGCTGACTTTGGCCATCTTCTCTTAAGTCACTTAGTCATCATTGTCAAAGATGAAAGTCTTTATGCCAGGCGCTTGGCACAGATTTAATCTCAAGAACACTCTGGGGTTGGTACTATTATTCGTATTTGGCCTTATGGATGGATGAGTGAACTGAGGTTCAGGGAGTTAGGGGCAGAACCCAAATTGGAAGCCCGCCTGAGTGTCTGCAGGTCCTGCTCCCCACATACCACCTGCACTGCCACATCTCCAGCCAGGCAAGCTGTCATGTTGGTCAATTTGGAAAACCCTTATCCTGGATTGCTCTGTGTCCCTCAGGTGTTAGCTGTTCTCAGGCCAACCCTTAAGGGTCCTGGGGGTCCTTACTGCAGTATGCCCTCCAAGCTTGCCTGGGGCTTCTGTTTTCTCCTCAAATTTAACTTAATCCAACATTTTCTGAGCTATGTCTGTGTGCCAGGCACCATGCTAGCTTCTACAATAGATACAAAGGCTAATAAGAAAGCTTCGTGGGCCAGGAAGCTTGAAGTTTTGTCAAGGGATAGGACAGTCTTAAAGTAAGTAGAAAACGTGGCAAAACAGGTAAACATTTTAAGAGAGGTTCAAAGGGCTGAAGGAGAGGATCACAGTAAATGTGTCTGACACTTTGTAAGGTGGGAAGCACTATAAAATACACAATAATAAATGCCATTGTTGAGGGTCACGTAGTAGGCAATTCACATTTGTTCATTTGCATCCTCACAAAAGTCCTCCAAAAGACATATTATTTATGGTTCCCATTTTTGCAGATGAGAAAAATCAAGTTACAGTCCAGAGACTCTGACTATGGCTGTGTAGCCAGCAATAGCAGAGCTGAAATGCAAATACCTGTCTTCCTGGCCCCCAGGTCAGTCTATTCCCATCATCCCCCATCATTACCTATCACTTCATTTTAATCCCACTGTGTGGAGTTGGCTACCTTATGACCACCCCGCTGCTAAGTGGAGGGCTCAGACTCCTCGAGTCTGTTGTTTTGTCTGGGTCAAAGCTACTCAAGAGCTTCCAGCAAAGGCCTTGGTGAGAGTGCGCGTTTGGGAGAGTCTTAATAAAAATTAAGGCATGTTCACGTGGAGAGAAAGAGCTACAGGAGCATTTCAGGGGATTGGTGCTCATCTGGGAGTTGGAGAAGGTGGTGTGAGGGTGAGTTAGAGCCCCCTGTGGATGGCCTTCAGTGATACAGCATTTGAAACACAGACCAATCTATTCTCTATGGATTGAGAGACTTTCTAGTCAGAGGGTTGTTTTAGCAGTTTCCTGACCTAAATGAGTTCACCTCTGGCTGCCAGTTAACATCTGTCTTCTGCCACCACAAGTTGACACTGAGTATCGTGGACACTTCTCCTCATGGCAGGAGGTCCCACTCCTGCTTTTCCTTCTTTATCAGCTGTTGCTTCCCAAGAAAGTACTGCTGCATGGCTGCTGCTGGGGCCCTGCTGGCTGTCAGCTGCTGATCCGTGTCTGGCTCTTGCCTGCAGCCCCATAGCTGGGACAACCTGGGGGCAGGCTGCGGGGAGCCGGAGACCAGCGGTAAACCAGGGCCAGCACCCCACTCTCGTGGCTGCCCTCTTCTAGGAAAGGATACCATCGTCCATTCACAGCTTCATTTGCCCACAGTACATTTGTTGTTTACCTGGTCCCAGTTGGCAGGTGCTGGGGATACAGGGGTGTGGCCCTGCCCTCGGGGTTCTAGTAAAGAACAGATGCCCTGTGATAGGATATGGCAACTTAAGGAGAATGCTCTAAATCCTTCTTGGTGGCAAACTAGATCTCTGTTCTTCAGAGGCCAGTGCTAGCCTCCTCCACCCTTTCACACAAGTGTTTGCTCCAGTCCCGACTTCTCCTTGTTCTGGATTCCAGGGGTCTGTGTGGGAAATCTGGCAAAGGGAGCCTCAGCCTCCACCAGATGGGTCTGGGCTCTGGACCAGATCAGTGGTTTAGGGAGTGTTGCAGGCTGTGGACCTATTTTATTAGTATTGCTGTATGGCTCTCTTAAGTGGGAAAGAAAACAGTGGGTCTAGAGTTCTTTTTCTGGTATGTTTACTACAGTGGATAAATATTGCAGGTGTATTATGGAGGACATTAACTGTTAGGGGTTAACTCTTAGGGGACATTAACTTTTAGGGGCTGACATAAAAACAAAACCATTACTTACACATTATATCTAAGAGCAATTACTCTGGGTTCCAAGCTAGCATATAGTTATATTTAGAATACCACTTTAGAATCAGGTAATGTTTGAAGTGTATTGTCATGAAAATGTAAAACACTGAATTTATGTCAAATTTGAAGTTGTCATAAATTCTTCTGCCTTTGCATTCCTGCACCTAACATTCTAAAATCTTTTTATGTAGTTGTTTGCTTTCAGCTGCCTCTTTTTTTTTTTTCCTAAGTTCAGTTTCCACTTATGGCAGCATGCTTTCTGCTTTAAATATTTTCTGTTGTCTGATTTTTGGCTAGTAATCAGGAATATTACACTTGTGAGAACTGGGCAGAAAGAGTAAATGGATCTTTAATGAAGATGGGGCTCACTTATGTCTGGTGCACAAACTTTGCTGCATCTGTTTTTCTGTTTAGAGATCTTCCGTTGTTTACTCCCAAATTATCAGATAGTTGAAATTGGAGACTAAGTTCCTGGAGTGTCTATTTTTTGTAGGTGGTTCTGGTTCTTTTTTTTTTTTTTTTTTTTTTTTTGTGAGGGCATCTCTCATATTTATTGATCAAATGGTTGTTAACGGCAATAAAATTCTGTATAGGGGAGTCAATGCTCAATGCACAATCATTACTCCACCCCAAGCCTAATTTTCGTCAGTCTCCAATCTTCTGAGGCATAACAAACAAGTTCTTACATGGAGAACAAATTCTTACATAATGAATAAGTTACATAGTGAACAGTACAAGGGCAGTCATCACAGAAACTTTCGGTTTTGCTCATGCATTATGAACTATAAACAGTCAGTTCAAATATGAATACTCATTTGGTTTTTATACTTGATTTATATGTGGATACCACATTTCTCTCTTTATTATTATTATTTTTAATAAAATGCTGAAGTGGTAGGTAGATATAAGTTAAAGGTAGAAAACATAGTTTAGTGTTGTAAGAGAGCAAATGCAGATGATCAGGTGTGTGCCTGTAGACTATGTGTTAATCCAAGCTAGACAAGGGCAATAAAACATCCACGTATGCAGAAGATTTCTCTTAGAACGGGGGGTGAGGTTCTAAGCCTCACCTCTCTTGATCCCCAATTTCTCACCTGATGACCCCTCTGCGACTGTGCCTGTCTTAGGTTGTTCCTCCCTTGAGGAATCTTACCCGTCTCTGGCTAACCAGTCATCTTCCGGGGCCATACAGGGAAATGTTAAGTTGGTAAGTGAGAGAGAAGCTTTATTGTTTGAAATGGTTAGCTTTTTATTTCTTTGCATATGTATGCCCTGTAGCTTCTATGCCAAGCATTTGTCTTGAGGTATCTTTACCACTTGGAAGAATTATGATACTCGGTAAATTTGATATGAGGCACGAATTCTATTTAAGGGTTGTAATTAGGAAGGAAGAAGAAAAGCTATAGAAGTAGCAGGCGGAAGAAAACATGGGAAGATTGATTATTTCTTTGACATGTCTTCTTGCAGAGTAACTTCAGCATGTATAGGTTTTAAGCTACTACTTAAATTGCGCACACACATTAACATAATAGGAGTATAGTTACATAACCAAAGCATATCTGTAATTACCAGCCATCTCCAGTGAAACCAAGAAAACCAGTTAGGCACCTTAGGCATTTGTGAAAACTTATCTATGATATGGTGGATATTGTCCAACTGAACTTGAACAGTCTGAGAGAAATCAGACAAATTAAAACAACCCATTCCAGGGGAATGTTCACATCCCTTATGTTCTTTTAACAGTAAATAGTCTGTAGTTGTAAGATTTTGGAGCGCTACAATTGGCACTTCTCTTAATTCTTGATTGAGTCCCAACAGTATAGATCCAGTCAAATTTGTTGTTTCACTGTATGCACAGGCCAGCTTAGATATCTCCTTCATTCCCGTGGCAAGTCCAGGAGCTGGTGGGATGAGTGCATGTATAGCTGTAGCAGTGCGTTGATCTTTGTTGGGATTTCTTGATGACCATCTTCTGGCATGAGTCTTCCAGAGAGTGCTGATGTTGGAAGTTCTCTTTCATATCGTATCTTAGTTCATTTTCAGGGTAGCCCAATTAGGCTTTGATTTCTGTATAAACACAAACAGACCCTTTGCCTACACTTGTATATGCCCTTTATACCCTTGTGTAGAACTCATTGGAGGTTACCACACTGGAACAGTACATTTTTTTTGTTTGTTTTGTTTTGTTTTGTTTTTGGTATCACTAATCTACACTTACATGACGAATATTATGTTTACTAGGCTCTCTCCTATATCAGGTCTCCCCTATAAACCCCTTTACAGTCACTGTCCATCAGCGTAGCAAAATGTTGTAGAATCACTACTTGCCTTCTCTGTGTTGTACAGCCCTCCCTTTTCTCCTACCCCCCCATGCATGCTAATCTTAATACCCCCTACTTCTCACCCCCGTTATCCCTCCCTACCCACCCATCCTCCCCAGTCACTTTCCCTTTGGTACCTGTTAGTCCATTCTTGAGTTCTGTGATTCTGCTGCTGTTTTGTTCCTTCAGTTTTTCCTTTGTTCTTATACTCCACAGATGAGTGAAATCATTTGGTATTTTTCTTTCTCCGCTTGGCTTGTTTCACTGAGCATAATACCCTCCAGCTCCATCCATGTTGCTGCAAATGGTTGGATTTGCCCTTTTCTTATGGCTGAGTAGTATTCCATTGTGTATATGTACCACATCTTCTTTATCCATTCATCTATCGATGGACATTTAGGTTGCTTCCAATTCTTGGCTATTGTAAATAGTGCTGCGATAAACACAGGGGTGCACTGATCTTTCTCATACCTGATTGCTGCATTCTTAGGGTAAATTCCTAGGAGTGCAATTCCTGGGTCAAATGGTAAGTCTGTTTTGTGCATTTTGATGTACCTCCATACTGCTTTCCACAATGGTTGAACTAACTTACATTCCCACCATCAGTGTAGGAGGGTTCCCCTTTCTCCACAGCCTCGCCAACATTTGTTGTTTTTTGTCTTTTGGATGGCAGCCATCCTTACTGGTGTGAGGTGATACCTCATTGTAGTTTTAATTTGCATTTCTCTGATAATTAGCGATGTGGAGCATCTTTTCATGTGTCTGTTGGCCATCTGTATTTCTTTTTTGGAGAACTGTCTGTTCAGTTCCTCTGCCCATTTTTTAATTGGGTTATTTGTTTTTTGTTTGTTGAGGCGTGTGAGCTCTTTATATATTCTGGACGTCAAGCCTTTATCGGATGTGTCATTTTCAAATATATTCTCCCATACTGTAGGGATCGTTTTTGTTCTATTGATGGTGTCTTTTGCTGTACAGAAGCTTTTCAGCTTAATATAGTCCCACTTACTCATTTTTGCTGTTGTTTTCCTTGCCCAGAGAGATATGTTCAAGAAGAGGTCACTCATGTTTATGTCTAAGAGGTTTTTGCCTATGTTTTCTTCTAAGATTTTAATGGTTTCATGACTTACATTCAGGTCTTTGATCCATTTTGAGTTTACTTTTGTACATGGGGTTAGACAATGGTCCAGTTTCATTCTCCTACATGTAGCTGTCCAGTTTTGCCAGCACCACCTGTTGAAGAGACTGTCATTTCGCCATTGTATGTCCATGGCTCCTTTATCAAATATTAATTGACCATATATGTCTGGGTTAATGTCTGGATTCTCTAGTCTGTTCCATTGGTCTGTGGCTCTGCTCTTGTGCCAGTAACAAATTGTCTTGGTTACTGTGGCTTTATAGTAGAGCTTGAAGATGGGGAGTGAGATTCCCCCCTACTTTATTCTTCTTTCTCAGGATTGCTTTGGCTATTCGGGGTCTTTTGTGTTTCCATATGAATTTTTGAATTATTTGTTCCAGTTCATTGAAGAATGTTGCTGGTAGTTTCATAGGGATTGCATCAAATCTGTATATTGCTTTGGGCAGGATGGCCATTTTGATGATATTAATTCTTCCTAGCCACGAGCATGGGATGAGTTTCCATCTGTTAGTGTCCCTTTAATTTCTCTTAAGAGTGACTTGTAGTTTTCAGAGTCTAAGTCTTTCACTTCCTTGGTTAGGTTTATTCCTAGGTATTTTATTTTTTTTGATGCAATTGTGAATGGAGTTGTTTTCCTGATTTCTCTTTCTGTTGGTTCATTGTTAGTATATAGGAAAGCCACAGATTTCTGTGTGTTGATTTTGTATCCTGCAACTTTGCTGTATTCCGATATCAGTTCTAGTAGTTTTGTGGTGGAGTCTTTAGGGTTTTTTATGTACAGTATCATGTCATCTGCAAATGGTGACAGTTTAACTTCTTCTTTACCAATCTGGATTCCTTGTATTTCTTTGTTTTGTCTGATAGCCGTGGCTAGGACCTCCAGTACTATGTTAAATAACAGTGGAGAGAGTGGGCATCCCTGTCTAGTTCCCGATCTCAGAGGAAATGCTTTCAGCTTCTCACTGTTCAATATAATGTTGGCTGTGGGTTTATCATAGATGGCCTTTATTATGTTGAGATACTTGCCCTCTGTTCCCATTTTGCTGAGAGTTTTTATCATGAATGGATGTTGAACTTTGTCAAATGCTTTTTCAGCATCTATGGAGATGATCATGTGGTTTTTGTCTTTCTTTTTGTTGATGTGGTGGATGATGTTGATGGACTTTCGAATGTTGTACCATCCTTGCATCCCTGGGATGAATCCCCCTTGGTCATGGTGTATGATCCTTTTGATGTATTTTTGAATTCGGTTTGCTAATATTTTGTTAAGTATTTTTGCATCTACGTTCATCAGGGATATTGGTCTGTAGTTTTCTTTTTTGGTGGGGTCTTTGCCTGGTTTTGGTATTAGGGTGATGTTAGCTACATAGAATGAGTTTGGGAGTATCCCCTCCTCCTCTATTTTTTGGAAATCTTTAAGGAGAATGGGTATTATGTCTTCCCTGTATGTCTGATAAAATTCCGAGGTAAATCCATCTGGCCCGGGGGTTTTGTTCTTTGGTAGGTTTTTGATTACCACTTCAATTTCGTTGCTGGTAATTGGTCTGTTTAGATTTTCTGTTTCTTCCTGGGTCAGTCTTGGAAGGTTGTATTTTTCTAGGAAGTTGTCCATTTCTCCTAGGTTTCCCAGCTTGTTAGCATATAGGTTTTCATAGTATTCTCTAATAATTCTTTGTATTTCTGTGGGGTCCGTCGTGATTTTTCCTTTCTCGTTTCTGATACTGTTGATTTGTGTTGACTCTCTTTTCTTCTTAATAAGTCTGGCTAGAGGCTTATCTATTTGTTTATTTTCTCGAAGAACCAGCTCTTGGTTTCATTGATTTTTGCTATTGTTTTATTCTTCTCAATTTTATTTATTTCTTCTCTGATCTTTATTATGTCCCTCCTTCTGCTGACCTTAGGCCTCATCTGTTCTTCTTTTTCGAATTTCGATAATTGTGACATTAGACCATTCATTTGGGATTGTTCTCCCTTTTTTTAAATATGCTTGGATTGCTATATACTTTCCTCTTAAGACTGATTTTGCTGTGTCCCACAGAAGTTGGGGCTTAGTGTTGTTGTTGTCATTTGTTTCCATATATTGCTGGATCTCCATTTTGATTTGGTCATTGATCCATTGATTATTTAGGAGTGTGTTGTTAAGCCTCCATGTGTTTGTGAGCCTCTTTGCTTTCTTTGTACAGTTTATTTCTAGTTTTATGCCTTTGTGGTCTGAAAAGTTTTTGGTAGGATTTCAGTCTTTTGGAATTTACTGAGGCTCTTTTTGTGGCATAGTATGTGGTCTATTCTGGAGAATATTCCATGTGCACTTGAGAAGAATGTATATCCTGTTGCTTTTGGATGTAGAGTTCTATAGATGTCTATTAGGTCCATCTGCTCGACTGTGTTCAGTGCTTCCGTGTCCTTACTTATTTTCTGCCCAGTGGATCTATCCTTTGGGGTGAGTGGTGTGTTGAAGTCTCCTAGAATGAATGCATTGCAGTCTGTATCCCCCTTTAGTTCTGTTAGTATTTGTTTCACATATGCTGCTGCTCCTGTTTTAGGTGCATATATATTTAGAATGGTTATATCCTCTTGTTGGACTGAGCCCTTTATCATTATGTAGTGTCCTTCTTTATCTCTTGTTACTTTCTTTGTTTTGAAGTCTATTTTGTCTGATATTAGTACTGCAACCCCTGCTTTCTTCTCACTGTTGTTTGCTTGAAATATGTTTTTCCATCCCTTGACTTTTAGTCTGTACATGTCTTTGGGTTTGAGGTGAGTTTCTTGTAAGCAGCATATAGACGGGTCTTGCTTTTTTATACATTCTGTTACTCTGTGTCTTTTGATTGGTGCATTCAACCCATTAACATTTAGGGTGACTATTGAAAGACATGTACTTATTGCCATTGCAGGCTTTAAATTCGTGGTTACCAAAGGTTCAAGGTTAGCCTCTTTAGTATCTTACTGCCTAACTTAGCTCGCTTATTGAGCTGTTATATACACTGTCTGGAGATTCTTTTCTTCTCTCCCTTCTTGTTCCTCCTCCTCGATTCTTCATATGTTGGATGTTTTTTGCTGTGCTCTTTCTAGGAGTGCTCCCATCTAGAGCAGTCCCTGTAAGATGTTCTGTAGAGGTGGTTTGTGGAAAGCAAATTCCCTCAGCTTTTGTTTGTCTGGGAATTGTTTAATCCCACCGTCATATTTGAATGATAGTCGTGCTGGATACAGTATCCTTGGTTCAAGGCCCTTCTGTTTCATTGTATTAAATATATCATGCCATTCTCTTCTGGCCTGTAGGGTTTCTGTTGAGAAATCTGACGTTAGCCTGATGGGTTTCCCTTTATAGGTGACCTTTTTCTCTCTAGCTGCCTTTAACACTCTTTCCTTGTCCTTGATCTTTGCCATTTTAATTATTATGTGTCTTGGTGTTGCCCTTCTTGGATCCTTTCTGTTGGGGGTTCTGTGTATTTCCGTGGTCTGTTCGATTACTTCCTCCCCCAGTGTGGGGAAGTTTTCAGCAATTATTTCTTCTAAGATACTTTCCATCTCTTTTCCTCTCTCTTCTTCTTCTGGGACCCCTATAATACGGATATTGTTCCTTTTGGATTGGTCACACAGTTCTCTTAACATTGTTTCATTCCTGGAGATCCTTTTGTCTCTCTCTCTGTCAGCTTCTTTGCGTTCCTGTTCTCTGATTTCAATTCCATCAATGGCCTCTTGCATTCTATCCATTCTGCTTATAAACCCTTCCAGAGTTTGTTTCATTTCTGCGATCTCCTTTCTGGCATCTGTGATCTCCCTCCGGACTTCATCCATTTCTCTTGCGTATTTCTCTGCATCTCTGTCAGCATGTTTATGATTCTTATTTTGAATTCTTTTTCAGGAAGATTGGTTAGGTCTGTCTCCTTCTCTGGTGTTGTCTCTGTGATCTTTGTCTGCCTGTAGCTTTGCCTTTTCATGGTGATAGGAATAGTCTGCAGAACTGGGACGAGTGAAGGCTGGAAGGACTTCCTTTCTTGTTGGTTTGTGGCCCTCCTCTCCTGGGAGAACAGCGGCCTCTAGTGGCTTGTGCTGCGCAGCTGCGCGCAGACAGGGTTTCTGCTTCCTGCCCGGCTGCTATGGAGTTAATCTCCGCTGTTGCTGTGGGCGTGGCCTGGCTCGGGCAGCTACTCCAGAGTGGTGGAGTCGCGTTGGAGCAGGAGCGGCTGGGAGGCTATTTATCTCCGTAAGGGGCCTCCCTGCTCCCTGCAGCCCAGGGGTTAGGGTGCCCAGAGATCCCCGGATTCCCTACCTCTGGATTAAGTGACCCGCCCTGCCCCTTTAAGACTTCCAAAAAGCACCCACCAAAACAAAACAACGACCACCAAAAAAAAATAAATAAATAAAAGGAAAAAAAAAGAAAAAATTGTTTTAAATTAAAAAAAAATGGTGGTCGCTCGTTTGTCTTTATTCTCCAGTGCCAGCCTCGGGCCTCTGATCACCGGTCTTGCTGCCCTGTTTCCCTAGTATTGGGGTCCCTATCCCTTTAAGACTTCCAAAAAGCGCTCGCCAAAACAAAACAGCAAAAAAGCAAAAAAAAAAAGAAAATGGTCGCGCGCTTTTCTTATGTCCTCCGACACCCGGCCTCCAGTGCCTGCTCACTGTTCTTGCTGCCCTGTTTTCCTAGTATCGAGCGCCCTGCGCTCTGGCCCGGATGGCTGGGGCTGGGTGTTCGGCAGCCCTGGGCTCCGTCTCCCTCCCGCTGTGCCTGCTCTTCTCCCGCCGGGAGCTGCGGGGAGGGGCGCTCGGCTCCCGCGGGGCCGGGGCTTGTATCTTACCCCCTTCACGAGGCGCTGGGTTCTCTCAGGTGCGGATGTGGTCTGGATATTGTCCTGTGTCCTCTGGTCTTTATTCTAGGAAGGGTTGTCTTTGTTATATTTTCATAGATATATGTTGTTTTGGGAGGAGATTTCCGCTGCTCTACTCACGCCGCCATCTTCCGTCCCTCGGTTCTGGTTCATTTTATTAACAGTTTCTAACACATATTTGTCATGATTCTCTATATGACATCATTATATTTTATATTTTTTAACTTTCCCTTTTTATAGCAGATTAACTTTGGGAAATTTGTGGGATGACTACCTAAAGGCAGAGAAAGACACTCCAACCCTTTTGGACTAGAGGGCATGGAGTTCACCTTCTGCTTCTGAGTATATTTTGCCTCGTGTTCTTCTCTAATGGCATCATCTTCTCTCTTCAACCGAATTGTATGTTCCTTTTATGCAGGAATTCATGGTACCTAGCACACTCTAGGTAAATAAACTCTCAATAAACTCCTGCTGATAAGAACTAAAATCAAGTGTGTCTTGGGGATGGCCTTACAGTGCCTGATAATGTGGGCTCCCTCAACGGGTATGTGTCCAGACTCCTAGGAATGTGCCAATATGGTGATGGGAGTCCTATGTAGATGTCAACTTTTTTAAAAGCCCCATAGGAGCCTTACCTAATGTGATTATGCCTGTAATACATTGTCTTTGCTTTTGCTAGGATCCCTTATAAACTTTTCTCATTCTAAGGAAAAAAGCAAACTGGCAGCTCCAAAGGGCACAGGCCCGTGGGCTCAAAGGAGGAGGGTTTCCTGCTGGGCATCTGAGGGCACTAGGTGCCAGCAGTTTCACAGTGGCCGGACTCACTGAAATGTAGTTGTTCCATGCCAGAAACCTGAGGCACACGCACACCTCTCATGTCCTAATGAAAATGCAGACGGCTTGGAAGACTGAGCCCACCATGCTGGAAGACCCTGGCAGGGAAGGGGCCACAGGGACTGGGTTATATGTCTTTGTTGATGCGGTGATGTTTGGTTGGCAACTGAAGGGGTTTTATAAGGAATAGAAAGAAACCAAAGTCAGCTCATTATCTGGTTCCTCTTATGACTGAAACAAAACCACTGTCAGTACAGAAGCCTAATGTTTGGGGTGTGTGGGAGTGAAACCTGGGTTCATCACTTCAAGGGAGTACCCAAATGAACTACAGGACCACCAAGTCCATAACAACTCATCCCCCACTCCATCCATCCAGTGAATCCATCATCCATTCATCCCATCCATCCATCCATCCATCCAACCAAACATCCATCCATTCATCCATCACCAATTCATCCCATCCATCTGATCCATCATTCATTCAGTCTATCCATGCATCCATTCAACTGTCCATCAACACAGTTTTAAAATTCATACCTATCAGATGTCAGGCATTCTGCTTTATGCTTGGAATAAAGAGGAGAACAAAACAGATGTGGTCCAGCTTTTGTTCTCATGAAGTGAATCTTACATTTAAGTAGATGAAACTAAGACAGATAATAGAACCTACTTAATAGATCAATTGATGCCTGAAAATCTCACAGAGGAATAGAACTGGTGTGACTCAACCCAACAGCTCATGCTATGAGAGGCTAAATATATCTCAGTATCCCCTGAACATGGGTCATAGCTCTCCCTCCTCCACAGGAATCTCCTCCAGAAGGAAGTCATATGACCATTTCCTATAATGAATTCACCAGTGTCAACCACCTACAACCTTTACATGTGATAATAAAACTAAAGGGTGGAATTCAAACTATCTTTATTACAATTTGTGTGGTTTGGAGTTTTCTAAAGTAAGATGGTGACAGGCACAGACATATTCAGACTTCACAGGATATTGTGGTTCTGGAAAACACGAGCAGTGGGGCCAAAGGAAAAAAGGCTAAATACTGTCAATGTCAGAGGAGTTCTGGCCCCCACAGCCACGTCAGGTGACCCATGAAGCACAGCCCTCTTTGCAGGTATCTTCATTTCAGGATTCTTCAGGAGGTACCTGATTTCCAGCACAGTTCTGAGGTTTATCATTGGAGAGTGGTCATGTTTTTCATTCTGAGCCACCCCTATGGGACAGATTAGCTTGGCCACCAAGGGTTTCTGGGTTCCCTCTCAAGGGGCCCAAGAGTCCCCTGCCTTATAACTCTAGAGCCAGAGGATGTTTTCAGTGAAAAGCCAGGAGGAGTCTTTTAGTGAAAGGAAGCAATGTAATTATTCAATGTTAAGTGACAAAAAGCTGATTACAAATACAGAATATACAGACTGATACAACTTCATATGAATGGAATACTACAAAGACATCTACCAAAATGTTAACATTTTCATAGCTGATGTTTTACCTGGTGTCGGGTATGAGGCATGGGTTAAGCTCATCTTTCCACATATGGATAATTATCCCAACACTTTCCTGAAAAGACTCCTTTCCCCATCAACTTGTTTCTGCACTTTTGTCAATACTTTATTGGCCATATCAGTGCAGATCTATTTTTGGACTCTCTGTTCTAATCCATTGATCTATATTTATCTATCTTTAGCAAATACCACACTGGCTTAATTACTGTGGCTTTATAGTAATTCTTGAAATCAGGTGGTGTGAGTCCTCCATCTTTATTCTTCCCATCTACTTAGTTTTGGTACAATATTTCAGATATTAGGTATTTACAGACATTATGACATTTTCTCTTTATAGTTCATTATGCAGTGATATCACAAGCCACCATAATTCTTAAGAAAATTAATAGTAATTCCTTATTGTCCTCTAATTCTTTCCTCCTTTGATATTTCTAGGACACAATTACCTTTAAAAACTTTTTTATTGACGTATAGTTGATATACAATATTATATTGGTTTTAAGAATACAGCATAGTGATTCAACAGTTATATACATTATTAAGTCATCACCCCATTAGTGTAGTTACTGTCAACATAGAAAGATGTTACAGAATGATTTAATATATTCTCTATGCTGTACTTCCATCCCTGTGACTAATTTATATTATGATTGAGATTTTGTGCCACTCTATCCCCTTCACTTATTTCAGCCACCCACCCCAACCCCTCCCCATGGTAACCAGTCACTTCTCAATGTCTCTGTGTCTAGTGCTGTTTTGTTTTGTTTTGTTTTTAGATTCCACATATAAGTGAAATCATATGGTATTTGTCTTTCTCTGCCTGGCTTATTTCACTTAGCATAATTCCCTGTAGATCCATCCATGTTGTCACAAACGGCAGCATTTCTTTCTATGGCTAAATAATATTCCATTTATTATGTATCACCTTTCTTTATCCATTCTTCTACTGATGGACACTTCGGTTGCTCTAGGAAGCAATTACCTTTTAATTCTTGTTCCTCTCTCCCATTTAGATCCTTACCACCCTTCTAGAAGAAAATAATACAACTGGTCACCTGCCATCACCCACCACACCTCTTTCTTATCACTTCTTACCACATGCTGCTGCACTACAAAACCCTCCGCTAAGCACCTGCCCCACAAAGTACAGGAGAATGCAACTCTGACAATACATGCATTTTAATTCCACCATAACAAAATCATTGGGTCATCTTCTGTTTGGTGATATTTTGTTCCTACATGAAATTCAATGCATTAAAATTTTATAAATAAAATTCCAATTTTATCTCTGAATTGCTTCGTGGTCCTGAACCCATTCTCTCCTCATCCAACTAATCTTCTTAGAAGAATTATACTTTCTCTGAATCCTTGCATGAGATTAATAAACCATAAAAAATGTATGTGAAAGATATCAAGCAAATGACAAATGCCTTTTAATGTGACTGTGCTTTCAGAAACACTATAAATTAATCACAGTCTATTTCTGGTGTCACAGTAAGTCATATAAGGCAAGCACATAGAACTAGGTCCCTAAAAGGTCAAGAAAATCAATATTTCCAGAATAAGAGAATGATCAGAAGCATGCTGAATCATGGTGCAGTTAAAAAAAGGACCGAGGAAATTTCCTCAGTCTTGTTAATATTCTCAAGAGGTTTAAAGTAAAATGAGAAAAAGGAAATAAAGAGGAGAGAGAGGAAGGAAAACCCAACAGATGTGCATTAAGGAAGTTACTTTTTTGAAACGTGCAAGGTGCACCTCTGAGTGGCAGCCCATGTGGAAGACTGGCCCCAACGTTCTAGGCACTACGCCTACGTGTAGGAGTTGATCATCAGTGGGAATGCCCCAAGGTGCTCCACTTCTTAAAACTCAGAAGGTAGAAAGTACAGGCAAAATTGTGTAAGCCTCCCACCCCAAGCCTAACTCAGACAAGAACTTGACTCAGGAATCATGTCCTGCAGTGATTATGATTTAACCCCAATTATAATAAGGGACACATGGGGAGTATTGACTCTGTCCCAGGCCTCTAAGCACAATACATCTAATAGTTCATTTAATCTTCACACACTGTTAAATAAGGACTCTATTCCCATTTTACAGATGAAGAAACTGATGTTCAGAATCTCGCCACATGGTAGCACTGAAGTCTGAAGTTAAGCAGTCGGGCCCTAAATGCAGAGCACACACAGTGATGCAGTGCACCATCTCCCTCAGCTTTCGGGCATCCTCTGTCCCAGGCGCTCAGCCCCTATGCAGACATGTGCATGCTGCATGGGCGTGCCCTAACATGCATGCGCAGGCAGCACACCTCAGCTGTTCAGGTCATGCTGACATTGATTTGATCAGTTACCATTGTCTCCCGCTGGCGGGCAGCATCCTCCCTTGGCAGGTGGCCACCAACTCTCAGGCCTGCTGGGGACGGACAGATACATTGCCACCTGATTACTGGATTCTGTCTTGTCCCTTCCCAGGTGGCTGGCTCCTTCCTCGCTATCTAAGTCCTGCTTGCTTCGGGGACCCATTCTGACTGGGCTCCCCGAGCAGGTCTCCCTAGGACTGCTCACCCTGATCCAGGTGACCCACACTGAGCACACTGCAACTAGTTTCAAATAAAACTCAGGCTCTTAGGTTAAATTTGTTTTTCTTAAAGAACATTTTTATTTTTATATGTAAACATATATAGAAACACATCAGGTGCACCCATACTGTGTTATTATAAACAAATATTCCAGCCAGCGCCCGCACTGCAGAAAGGACAGAGGCTCCACGTGTGATGGGAAGAAGCAACCAGGGGACGCAAGCTCTGAGCAGGGGCCCTGGGGGGGCTGGGTGTGGGTCACTGTGCTCCCACCGTGCGGGTCCCGCCCTGACCTCCAGGCGGGAGGCCTGACTGATCACAGAAGGTCTTATGCTGAGAAGATCCCCACACTTGGCTTGATGCTCTGCTGATGTCACCATCTTGATATTTTTTTAACAATATTTTTTGATAATTTTTGTACAAGGAATCCCTCACATTCATTGTGCACTGGGCCCAGAAAATTATGTATCTAGTCTTGGGTGGGCCTGTCTTCAGGGTAGAAGTGGCTCATTCTCCTGCCGTGTTGGCCCTTAGGGACCTATTCTCATGGTTTGACCTCCAAATGTTTCCAACTCCAGTCCTGACACAAACCAAAGCAGGACCTTCAGAGGGAGCGAGCCAGCCCTTCCATTTCCCTCTGCCTTGCCCCCAGGCCCCAGCAGCATCAGGTCCCAGAGGGGTTTCCACCTTACAAACGCTAGGGCTTCCATCATGGGCTGAGAATGGTCCTCTCCTCTGGGGGCTTTTAAATGCCCATGCACATCTCTTGCATTTTCATTGTGAAGTAGCATCTGTCTCATCTGCAGGTGAAGGCTGCAGGTGTTCAAGTAGAAACGGCCACCGTCGGGGCTGTTGTGGGCACATGGGGAGGCAATGACCTCTGATCTCAAGGTTCCTTTTGGTTACTTCTCTGTTGATAAAAGTAATCAAGAAGCCCATTGGTTAAGGTGTTCTTGTGCTTTGTTCACACAGTACCCTGAACAAAGGTCAGGGCTAAATCCTTCCCCTTTGGGCAGCACATTGGGAAACATCAGGACATTCCTTCACCTGCCTCTTGGCAGGCCATAGTTGTCAGGGGTACAGGTGATCATGAGCAAACCTGTCCAGGTGCCTGCATACGAGCCTCCCCCTGAAAATCTAAATCACTCTTCCTGTGTCCATGAAGGTCTAAAAACACAGTACTTATCTGAAAGGAGCTTTGGGCCACACGGCATGGTGGGGGGCTTCCAGCCACTCTACACTCCCTGCTGAGCTAGACAATGGTTCTGAGGTTGCCTCAGTGAGGACAAAGCCTGGATCAGCATAGCCCCTAGGGAGCAATTCTCTGTCACACTGAGGCCCCCTCCATTATCACAAGTGAGGATTTAATGAAGTGGCCAGCAGGCGTGAAACCCTGCCCTTAGCATCGCCTTTCAGCCACACAGTCATCAAGTAAGTCACTCTTTCATCCACCAAGTCATAGATCACTTATTTTTCACCTCATTCACCCAACATTTATGGATATCTTGTATATCTCAGACACTGTGCTGGGCAGGGATGGCAAAAGAAATGCCACCTGTGGTCCTACCCATATGCAGCTCACAGCCTGCTTGAAGAGACACACACAAAACAGCCAAATGAATTGAGGTCGGAGCTGTACAGTAACCTGGTCAGACTCGAGGAGGGAACCATCAGGGAAGGTGTCCCTGAAGAAGTGTGACTTAGGCTGGCTTTTAAGTGTGTACAAGTTTGAACCAGGCAGAGGAAGGTTTTCTGGGCAATGGAAATAATGGGAGGCTTGCAAACAGACTAAACAGCTCACATTTGGGGGCCACTGAGAACCAGTCAGCCTCTTCACAGTGTGGCGACGTACCTGCGAGACCTCCCAACTTGATTCTGAAACTACTAGACAGTTGGTGTGTGTCCTTGAGCAGCCAGAACAATGTAACAAACCTAGTGCTGTATGGTTTTCGGACTACAGCAGTTTGCAGGGAGGATGGGCTAGAGGAGATGGGTTGGGGTCAGAGGTCACCTGGAGATAAAGGTGCAGGCCAGGAGGTGGCCATGGAGAGAAGCAACGAAACTTGGCTAAAGACTGGGTTAGGGAGCCTGGAAGCAGGAGCACGCACAGTAAGTCTAAGGTTCCTAGCTTGGGCATTATTTTGGATTGAATTGTGTTCCCCTCAAATTCATATGATGATATTCTAGTGTCCAGTACCTCAGAATATGACCTTATTTGGGGATAGGGTCTTTACAGAAGACATCAAGTTAAAATGAACTCCTTAGGGTGGGCCGTAATCCAATATGACTGCTGTCCTAATAAAGGGAGATTTGGCGACAGGGAGAATCACACACGCACACGCGCACGCGCACACACACACACACACACACACACACACACGGAGAGCCTGGTCAAAATGAACCAGGGAGGAGGTGCACCAAAAATCGTCAGCAAACCGCAAGGAGCCTTCAGAATGACCAGCCCTGCCAACACCTTATCTCAGACCTCTGGCACCCATTCTGTGAGAGAATAAATTTCTTCTGTTGTGTTTTTTTTTTAAAGCAGAAAAAAAAACTGTATTCTGAAATTCTGAAATAACAAGAATTCATAGACAGGCTTCAAAAGCTTGTTTTATCCTTCAAAAGAACACCTGCAAAGATATAGTCAAACCAATGTGAGCATCAACACTCATAAGAGGGGGACCCTTGTGTTAAATTTCATGGAAATACCTGAGTTGTTACCTATACCTACACTCAGGTTTCATTTCTACATCAAGTAAGAGAAGTCAATAAGTTGCTCAGAAAGAAACACTCAGATTTATAAGATTACAGTGATTTGGGAGTTAGGTAAAACTGTTTAAAAGGAATGTTTTGCAAATGAGGAGTTGGCCAAACACACCAAAGAGGGTGCCTCAAATCTTTCCCCCTCTCACAGTCATCTGGCTCCCTCTAGAGGACCCCTTTGCCACACAAGAGTGATGGAGAACCTTTATGGTTTCACCCACGGTAGCTGACCTATCTTCCTCTCAACTTCCGCCCAGAACTGTGGGGAAAGGAAGCCCCAAATATGGTTTGTGGTTGAAATTCAGGAGAAACTCTTGGCTCAGACTTCATTCTCTTCAAAACATTCTTTTAACTGAATTGACATACAATAAATATTATATTGGTTTCAGATGTATAATATAGTAATTCAATTATATACATTATGAAATGCTTACTTACAGTAAGTATAGTTACCATGTGTCACCATACAAAGTTATGACTATATTCCCTATGCTGTACTTCCATTCCCATGGCTTACTTATTTTATAACTGAAATTTTGTCCCTCTGTCTCCTTCACCTATTTCACCCTACCCCCAACCATCTCCTCTACTGCAACCACCAGTTTTTTCTCTGTGTCTATGAGTCTTATTTCTGTTTTGTTTTGTTATATTTTGTTTTGTTGATTCCACATATAACTGAAATAATTTGGTATTCTCTTTCTCTGTCTGACTTATTTCACTTAGTGTAACACCTTCCAGGCCCGTCCATGTGGTCACAAATGGCAAGATTTCATTATTTTTTATGGCTGAGTAATGTTCCATTGTATATATGTACCACTTTTTTATTCATTCATCTGTTGACGGACACTTAGTTTGTTTCTATATTTTGGTTATTGTAAATAATGCTGCAAAAATAAACATATCTTTTTGAGTTTGTGAGGGTTTTTCCTATGGGTAAATGCCTAGAAGTGGAAT
Organism: Manis pentadactyla; assembly: GCF_030020395.1. Lineage (NCBI taxonomy): Eukaryota > Metazoa > Chordata > Mammalia > Pholidota > Manidae > Manis > Manis pentadactyla. Next base: position 54,144,078 of record NC_080034.1, read on the forward strand.
TACTGAATTGTATCATATTTCTAATATTAGTTTTCTGTGGAACCGCCATATTGTTGTCAATAGTGGCTGCACCAGTTTATATTCCCACCAACATGGTAGGAGGGTTCCCTTTTCTCCACATCCTTGCCAATGCTGTTATCTCTTGTCTTTTTAATAATAGCCATTCTAACAGGTGTGAGGTGATATCTCATTGTGGTTTTGTCTTGCCTGTCCCTGATGATTAGTGATGGTAAGCATCTCTTCATTTATCTGTTGTCCATCTGCATGTCTTCTTTGGGAAAATATCTATTCAGATCTTCTGCCCATTTTTAGTCAAATTATTTGGGTTTTTTGATGTTGAGTTGTATGAGTTCTTTATACTTTTTGGATATTAGCCCCTTACCAGATATATCATTTTCAAAGTATATTCTCCCACTCAGTAGGTTGCCTCTTCATTTTGCAGCAAGTTTCCTTTGTTGTGCGTAACTTTTTAGTTTGATGTAGTGCTACTTGTTTATATTGTTTTTGTTTTGCTTGCCTAGGGAGACATATACAAAAAAAAATTGCTAAGGCCAATGTCCAAGAGTTTATTGTCTATGCTTTCTTTTAGGTATTTTACGGTTTCAGGCCCTCCATTTAGGTCTTTAATCCATTTCAACTTCATTTTTGTGTATGGTGTATAGAACAAGATAGAGAACCCAGAAATAAACCTGGGCTTATACAGTCAACTAATCTATGACAAAGGAGGCAAGAATATACAATGGGGAAAAGACAGTCTCTTCAATAAATGGTGTTGGGAAAACTGGTCAGCTACATGCAAAAGAATGAAAATGTCACCTCCTTTGTGAAGCCTTTCTAGATCTCCTCAAGTGGTTTATCACTTGCTCATGTATGTTGATGCATTATGGCATAAAATATGTAATAGTTCATGCATGCCTGTCTTTCCCTCTTAACCATGAAGTGCTTGAGTATGTATTTCTTTCTTTGTTCATTTTGTCTTCTTGGCACCTAGCCACAGGGCCAGACACATAGTAACTAAGTGTTTAATAAATAAATGCTTATTGACTTAATAAATGAAATGTTAGCTGATTCGTTCAGTCTCCTGCCTACCACATATTAAGGATTGACGCTTCCAACGCTAATATCCTGTGATCAGTGAACTTGCTTCTGATCTGTAATAATGAAGGTATTGGGAGATAATAAGCCTTTTGTAATAGAGATAGTTAAAGAGATTTAAGGCATTAAGTTTCCTGGAAAAAATAAAATTTTAACTGGATGGCCAAAATTTTAACTTTCATGGTGAAATATGTGTCCTTTTTCACAGATGAGCACAGGGCCCCACGGACAGGGAAGTTTTGATGAATGACTGAGGAAGCCCAGAGGGTCCCAGGGCTGCCAGAGGCAATGGGAAGAGTCTGGGGGCAAGGAGGCTCTCACTGAGTAGGTCTGATGGACTGAAAAGTTTCAGGCCCTCCACAGGAAATGACAAATGTGTGCTAAATGGAAATGATGCAGTATATGCTATGTGAGAAGCAGAGTATAAGGGACTTCAGGCCCCAGCAGCAGGTGGCTGGCTCAGAATCACACAGGGCGTCAGAGCCCCAGTCTTTGAATCATGCCCTCAGACTCAGCAGCACCAACGTGAGATCCTTCTTCCTGCTGCAATGACCAGCCCTTTGAATGTGTCCAGAAGTTCTGTCTGAAGCTTGAGGCCATAGGTCAGAGGGCAGCAGCTCTATCAGCAGCCACTAGGCAGGCAAATTGGTAAGAGTCAGCAGAAACCAAGGTGGCTGACCTGCAGGGCTCTCAGACTGCGGGACCAGATCAAGATGGATATTTTTGGATTGGCTATGACTATTGGGTCTAGGATTTGGGTTCAGGTCCAAGCAGTGTTCATAAGTGAGCCGGGTATGAGTCCCAGCTCTTCCACTTATTAGCTGGCTGATGTCAACAGCAATGGACTCTTGCTCACATTGCTTTTCTCTTCTTTGAAATGTAGCAGCTTAGTGGCTCTGGCCTCTGGCCTTCAGTATGACTGCTTGTTCTTATTCAAGCACTGCTGCTCAGCAGCAGGTTGACTGTGGACAGGCCAGTCACCACTTTGTTGGTGAATCTTCTCAAATGTAAAATGGGATGACAGTATGTGCTTACAGAATCCGTGGGATGGTGAAGAGCAAGTTAATACAAGAGCCTACACATAGTAACTCCTCAATAAATGTTAGCCATTTCTTGCAATTATTATTGGCCTTACTTTGGGGTTAATGATGCACAGAGTTGTGCCTAAGGTCCACTGTATGTGAAAGCACTTTGTAACCTAGAAAATGGAGGGTATGGGCACTGAAATGTGATAAATTTGGAAAATCACCTAGAAGAGGTCCTGGCACCAATCATGGTGTTTTTAACTGTTAGTGAGCAATAGGAGATATGATTGCAAAGTGCCAGTCTAGCCTTCAAACCACCTATTTGGGTTTGATTCATTCTCAGAACTTGCTCCTTATACACCTCTGCTCCTTCAATCCATCAGTCAATGAATGTTCATTGAAGCTGACCCTGTGCTGTGCTTTCTTTGGTGCTGGGAAAACAGTGGCAAAAAGGGCAGACATAATTCTTATCCCCTTATATCTATAGTCTGGTGGGAAAGATAAATATTAAATAAATAATTACAAATTGGTTTTGCAATAATGTTAAAGTCTGAGATTGGATTTCAGCCTACTTATAAGCTAAGTCAGCCTGTTCCTGTGTCGTGAATGCAGGCAGAAGACATGAGAAAACTAGGTCAGAGACACAGGACTACTACCCGCAGGCACATTCACCAGCCAGTGCTTCTCAGCCCAGTCCCCACTCAGGTGATGCCGTGGACTCAGAGGGACGCTCAGCATCACAGCTGAGGAACACAGAGCTTAAGTAATCCACTGCCTTTATAATAAGCAATAAGCAAGTCTATTCTTTGTCTGGGGAGCAATATTACCTCATCTCTCAAGGTTGACAGCTGCACCAACCCAGACCAACAGGGCTGGAATTCCCAAAAAGATATGTAAGGAGTCAAAAGGCCCAAAGAGGACAATCTCTTCCAATAAAGACAAAAAAGATAAAAGACACAGTCCTGTCACTTTAATGCATTATTTTCCATTTTTGGTTTTATCCTTACAGAATCTATCTTTGTACCTAAATATTTTTCGGAGTTATAACCATGGTATATATGCTACTGAATGTTGTGCTGTATTCATTTAACTTTATGTCACAAACAGTTCCCATGTTTCTGCAGTTTCCATAATTATCCTTCACACTTCACTGTGTTATTAGACCAAAGTGGTTGGGCATTTATGTTGTTTCCATTTTTGTTCTTGGCTTGTCTTTTTAAAAAACCAAGGTTAAGCCCTCAGCACAGTAAGGAAAACACTTTGGATATGGGCAGAGAAGACTCCAAGGCTGTGTTTTCTTTCTAGGTCTTCACTTGCCCTTCTTCTGCCTCCCATTTTGCCACCACATTTGGCATCTTCATCCCAAGCGGACAAGAACGTCCAGAGCTGTCAGATTCTTTCTGCTCAAAGAAAGTACCTGGGTCACAGAATCCCATTGTAGCAGTAAGTTTAAATGTTGTCCTACATCTATGTAGAGGGCTTCATTCCAGAAGACAATGCCAAGGGCAGGCAATCATAAAGCCAAAGAAGAAATCCATTAACATTGTGCTTAGAGACCTAGGTTGGAGACTTTAGGGACATAGGAGCTGCCCCTGGGTCCTAAGTGATATGTCCATGCCATGGTGGCCCTGGGGTTTGTTGAGATCTTGCAGTGAGATTCTTCATCAATTTATCCATCTAAAATCTACAGTTCCTACCAACACATCTGTATATTGTTCTCTCTTAAATAATTGTCTGTTTTATTAAGAGTGATATTGTTTCAGTGTTCCAGCAGAAAACAGATGATTGGTGTATTCTGAAATTAGGAATTTGAACAGGGTTTAACAAAGGGGTGTATTTATAAAAGTGTGGACAGGGAATAAGGAAACCACAAAATCAAGTGAAGTTTACTCCTGCCCTTGTGAGGGGATCTCTTACCACTCCTAAGCATACTGAGAGCCCAGAACCTAGAAAAGGCCACGCAGAGGAGTGTGGGCTGGGATGTGGCTGCCCCCAGTAGAGCTGGGCCTGAAGGAAGGCTGCCCTCCTCCCTGGGCCCATGTGTGGTCCACTCTGACTGGCCCCCTGGGTCACCAGGCAGGTGGAGAATAGGTCTAGAGGGGCAAAAGGAAGAACTCTGGGACAAATTCTTAAGACAATTGTAAGTTTCTCAAAGGGCACAGACCATTTTCTAAGTCCCTAGCTTGGTAGAGTTAGACAAGAATATAGAAATATTTCTCATCTGTAAATGGGGAGCATAATAGTATGACAGTAATGAGGCCGCAGCCACTGCAGGAGGGCCAGCCTGAAAAACAGTATACTAGAAGAGGTTTACACTGATGAACAGGGTTCAAAGGTGTGTGGGTGATTAGGGGCCACTCTCCCTAATTCCTTCCTAGGGGCAGAGCCTTCATTCTAGCAGCTGCCACCTCAGGAGAGCTGCCTCGGGAAGGTAGCAGGGGGTATAGGAAGCAGCCCACCCTAGCCAGTCTGCCCCAGGTACCTTTCACCAGTTCCTCTTAGTTTGCTGTTCTTGGCAACACCTTTGTCTCCACTCTGTTGTAATTGCCCAAGAGGAGGCCCCTACTACCCCAAAATTCGCTCAGCACCTGTGTGGGTAAACTTGCAACATTTCCAGAATATCTCGCCTGGCCTTTAGTACATCTGCATATCAATAAGGCATCCAGAGGTGGAAAGAAGTATGGCTTTAGTGCACTTGCATCATTCCTCAGGGGTGGAGAGAAGTTCCTCTCCATATCAATGGGTAATTACCTGGGTGAGGAGGGCTTATCTGTACCCAAGGGGTGCGGAGAGGGCCGGTTTTGCTTCTCCTGAAGCACGAGAGAGAGAAGGCCCCAGACTGCAGTTTGTAAGCAATAAACGGGTTTTAAACTTTATTTCTCCCTTTGACTGATTTCAGTTTTCAGAGGTATTCTGCCCCAGGATTTCCTTTCTCTGGACTTACAACCTGTTTGCCCAACCCACTCTCCGTCTGGGGGCCTCCTGGGGAGGAACAGAAACAAACAAAGGGCACCTTCTCCCTCGTGGAGCACCACTGCCCCCTCCCACTTGCTGCTCTTCTTTAACTGATCCTTCAGACTCCTGTGCTGAGCATCTGGGCTGCAGGCAGCCCCCTCTGGAGGCAGAGAGTTGGGTCTCCAAAGAAAGCCTGGTGGTTGATGAGCAAGGCTGGTTCCTCCTGTCCTGTAGGTGCCTGAAGTCCGGGGAAAGGAAATCTTGGGGCAAAATACCTCTAAAAATTGAACTCAGCCAAAAGGGGAAATGAAGTTTAAAATCTGTTTATTGCCTACAAACTGCAGTCTGGGGCCTTCTCTTTCCTGCTCCAGCAGAAGCAAACCGGCCCTCCCCTCACCTCTCAGGTATAGATAAGCCCTCCAGTTACCCAGGTAGTCATACATTGATATGAAGATGAACTTCTCTTCACCCCTGAGGAATGATGCAAATGCACTAAAGCCATGCTTCTTTCCACCTCTGAATACCTATTGATATGCAGATGTACTAAAGCCAGGTGAGATATTCTGGAAATACTACAATTTTACTCACAGTGCCCCAGTCCTGTGCCTGTGCATCTAGGAACGTAGAAGCAGGAGTGTGGGTAGGAAGGAGTTGGTAAGGCCTGAGGTGGGAGGGAGAGAAGGAACCAGAGCCCTAGGTTAATGGATTGACCCACATCATGTTTGCTTTATGCATGTTTCTAGAATCAGGAGGCTGAGATATACAGGATTGTAATTTTCTCTAAATCCAATTTCAGTGGTGCCAGTGACAACAGGCATATAGGGATGGGGAGAAACAAGGACTCTTAAGTCACCATCATCCAGAAGTAAGGCCAAGGCCCCTTGTTGGTGCCATGCAGCCTTGGGCTGGTGCTTTCTGACCCTTGTAAGTGGATGCAGTTTTAGATATCCTCTCTCCAGCCCTCCAGCAAGGCCATTTGTCCATTCAGTGAAGCAAACCTTGTTACTTGCCAAGCTTTTTAAAAATGGCCCTTTAAAAAAAAACAAAAACATTACGAAGGTGTGATTGATACACAAAAAGCTGTACATATTTCATGTGTACAGCCTGATGAGTTGTAAATCTACATCCATGACCATCACCACAGTCTATGCCATAATGTATCCATCACTCCAAGTTTCCTCTCCACTCTCCTTTTTATTACCGCTGAGGAAATGTTACCTGATATTTAGCTGAATAATCAAAAACTGTCTAATGTAATGTTCACATCCAAATAAAATTCTCTATGTCGTTAAGTGGATTAAGAAAATTACAAGCATCAGATATCTTGAACTTAGCCTTGAAAGTTAAAATGAGACTTGATGTCAATAGCAGGGGCCTCTGAGGAAGCTATTGCTTTTGAGATTGTTAAGTACTTAATAACCGTTAGCCTTCACTTAGAAAGACAAGAGAGATTTAGCAAACACGTACATATCTTGGTACTAAGTATTTTAAATTGAATCTATACTTATTTTGTATGTTTTCATTTTTTAAAATGTGTTTATAAGTCTGTTTGGTTAGGACAGAAATTTCTAGGTAATATTGAAAGGTTTGGGTTTTCTTATTGTGTCCACCTCAAGACATGGATGTTTATCATAGGAAATGGTATTTGTTAGATTGCTTGTGGTAGAAAATTATGATGTGCAGGTCAAGCTGTAATCTGTTTGCCACAGAGGTTTGGTCTAATTCCCTAATCATGTAATGACTTGCCTGCTGATTATCACCTTGCTGATCTCTAATGTGTTAGCTTAAATACCAAAAGACTATATTGACCATTTGTAAGTCTGGGGAAGGGAAATCCCAGGGCAAAATACCCCTAAAAACCAAAATCAGTGGAGAAATAAAGTTTAAAACCCGTTTATTGCTCACAAACTGCAGTCCCAGGCCGTCTTCTCTGCTCAGGCAGCCACAACATCCCCCTTACCTTTCACCTCTCAGGTACAGATAAGCCCTCTGTTACCCAGGTAATCACCCACTGATACGGAGATGAACTTCTCCACCCCTGAGGAAAGATGCAAATGCACTAAAGCCATACTTCTTTCCACCTCTGAATGCCTATTGATATGCAGATATACTAAAGCCAGGCGAGATATTCTGGAAATGTTACAGCCTCAACACCCGAAGAGCAAATAACCCAATTAAAAAATGGGCAGAGGATATGCAGAGACAACTCTCCAAAGAAGAAATTCAGATGGCCAACAGGCACATGGGAAGATGCTCCACATCACTAATCATCAGGAGCATGCAAATCCAAACCACAATGAGATACCACCTGACCCTTGTACACTGTGGGTGGGAATGTAAATTGGTGTAGCCACTAAGGAAAACAATATGGAAGTCCCTAAAAAACTTAAAAAAAGAAAATCCAAAATACCAATTCAAAGAGATATGCACCCCCATGTTCACTGCAGCATTATTCACAATAGCCAAGATAAGGAAGCCACCTAATTATCCATCAGTAGATAATTGGATAAAGAAGATAAATTTACACAAAGGAGGATTACTCACCAATAGAAACGAATGGAACCTTGCCATTTGTGACAACATGGGTGGACCTGAAGGGTAATATGGTAAGTGAAATAAATCAGACACAGACAAATACCATATTTCACTTGTATGTGGAAACTAAAAAAACAATACAAAGTAAAACAAAACAGACTCATAGATAAGGAACAAACTGTTGATTACCAGTGCAGGGAGCAGTGGGTAGTAGGTGAAACAGGTGACAGGGATTAAGAGGTAACTATAGTGTGAAGGTAACTTTTATATGCACTGGGAAACCAAAAAATCCATTTCACTTTCTTGCTTGAGATGCTTTATTGTGGTGTGGAACTGAACCGGCATTGTCTCTGAGATATGAGTGTCATTGGATACTGCATGCCAATTATACTAAAAAACAGAAAATAAACCTTGGGAGGAGCTTTTCTGGGTTGTGGGGCTTAGGATCTCTCAGCAAGTTGCAGTCCAGATGTTGTCTTGGGCTCCAGTTATCTGAACGAACGCTTGACTTGGGCTGAAGGATCCACTTCTAAAATGCCACAATCACATGGCTTCCAAGTTGGTGCAGTTCTTGGTTGTCCGTAGTTGGTTTTACTGAGAGCCAAGTGATCCAAGAGAACAAGGTAGAGGCAACAGCATATTTTATAACCTAGTCTGGGAATTTACCTGCCATCACTCTGCCATATTATGCTGGTCATCCGGGCTAACCGTGACACAGTGTGGAAAAGGATTACACCAGGGCATGAATACCAGAAGGTGAGAATCATTTGGGACCATTTTGGAAACTGGCTTCTACCCATGAGTCTGCATATGACACGTATGACAAGTCATTGCAGTGACAAGGAGCTGCAGGCAACTCAAGTTTGCATTCCTAGAGAAATCTGGATGTTACTTACTTGTGATATATCCCTGTGATGGAGTACCTTGCAGCATCAAAGTCATTAACTAGATTTATATATTTTATTCAACTTGAAACAAAAACAGAATGAGGTTTATAGTATAATGCAACTGATAAGTCTAAAAACATTGCATGTACATATATTCTTCACACTATTTTTTTTTTAATTTTAAGGTTATTGATATACTCATAAAGGTTTCAAATGAAAACACAATGTGGTTACTACAGTCACTCATATCAAGTCCCCACCCATACCCCAATGCAGTCACTGTCCATTAGGGTAGTAAGACGCCACAGATTCACTATATGCCTTCTGTGCTACACTATTTTCCCCGTGACCCCCCATACCATGTGTACTAAACATAATACCCCCTCTATCCCCCTTCTCCCTCTCTCCCCCCACCCCTCCCCCCTCTGGTAACCACTAGTTCCTTCTTGGAGTCTGCTGGTCTTTTGTTCCTTCAGTTTTGTTTCATTGTTATACTCCACAAATGAGGGAAATGATTTGGCACTGACACTACATTTTTTTTTTTTTTGAGAGGGCATCTCTCATTTATTGATCAAATGGTTGTTAACAATAAAATTCTGTATAGGGGACTCAATGCACAATCATTAATCAAACCCAAGCCTAATTCTCAACAGTCTCCAATCTTCTGAAGCATAATGAACAAGTTCTTACATGGTGAACAAGTTCTTACATAGTGAATAAGTTCTTACATGGTGAACAGTGTGCAAGGGCACTCATATCACAGAAACTTTCAGTTTTGATCACGCATCATGAACTATAAACAATCAAGTCAGATATGATTATTTGTTTGATTTTTATACTTGATTTATATGTGAATCCCACATTTCTCCCTTATTCTTTTTTTAATAAAATGCTGAAGTGGTAGGTAGATGCAAGATAAAGGTAGAAAAGATAGTTTAGTGCTGTAAGAGGGCAAATGTAGATGATCAGGTCTGTGCCTATAGACTAAGTATTAATCCAAGCTAGACAAGGGCAACAAAACATCCACAGATGCAGATTTCTCTCAAAATGGGGGGTGAGGTTCTAAGCCTCACCTCTGTTGATCCCCAATTTCTCACCTGATGGCCCCCCTGTGACTGTGCCTGTCTTAGGTTGTTCCTCCCTTGAGGAATCTTACCTGTCTCTGGCTAACCAGTCATCTTCCGGGGCCATACAGGGAAATGTAAAGTTGGTAAGTGAGAGAGAAGCAATATTCTTTGAAAAGGTTAGCTTTTTACTTCTTTACAGATTTATGCCCTGTGGCTTCTATGCCCAGCATTTGACACTACCTATTTTTAAAGATACATGTTGCTAAATAAATATATAAAAGGTTGACTGGAAAGACATTAAAGCTATCTATATATGGGGGAAGGAAACTGAAGAGCTCAAGGAAATTAGAGGAATTACCTCAATTTTATATAGTTGAAGTTTAAAAAAAAAATGTTTTTTAAGACAGATGCACCCCTATGTTTATTGCAGCACTATTTACAATAGCCAAGAAATGGAAGCAACCTAAACGTCCATCAGTAGATGAATGGATAAAGATGATGTGGTACATATACACAATGGAGTATTATTCAGCCATAAGAAGAAAACAAATCCTACCATTTGCAACAACATGGATGGAGCTAGAGGGTATTATGCTCAGTGAAATAAGCCAGGCAGAGGAAGACAAGAACCAGATGATTTCACTCATATGTGGAGTATAAGAACAAAGAAAAACTGAAGGAACAAAACAACAGCAAGAGAATCACAGAACCCACGAACAGTCTGACAGAAACCAAAGGGAAAGGGACTGGGGAGGATGGGTGGGGAAACAGAAAGGGGGCCTTACAATTAGCATGTGTAGTGGGGGGGCTAGGGGAGGGCTGTACAACAAAGAAGACAAGTAGTGATTTTACAGCATCTTACTATGCTGATGGACAGTGACTGTGAAGGGGTGTGTGTGTGGGGACTTGGTGAAGGGGGAGCCTAGTGAACATAATGTTCTTCATGTAACTGTAGATAAGTGAAACCAAAAAAAAAAGTCTTTTTTTAAAGGTAGAGTTATAAAACGGCCCAAGCAAGCCTAAGAGATCTTATTGAAGTGAAATTCCTAGTAGATAAGGCTCTACTAGTTTCCCTGTGTTGTATGACAGTCATATTTCTCTGGAAGGAAAATTTTGATTCTCTTAGAATACCTCCCTTAACTTCTAGTTGTAATTAAATTATTTTAACAACACAAACTTCTTTCATTTCTTAAATGGAAATACTTAAGATATAAATAACGTTGAAAGAAGCCCACAAATAAAACTTACAATAAGGAGTAAATGATTGATATCAGATTTCCTTGTTGAGGATGTGTTTAATGAGAGGCTAAATGAATAGGATTTTAAATTTTTTGAAAAGGTATTGGGGGTGGAAGAAATGGAAAAAAGGAGCACAGAGGGGGTGCATAAGGTACCAAAGGCAGATTGGATTCCCTCATTTTAAAATTAGTGCTTTTAACAAATTTCATTTTGAGGTTGAAACAAGGAAAAGAGATCACTGTGCATTTATGATAACTTAATTCTTCTGAGTTCAAGATATCCCCATACCCATGGATAAATTTCACTTGATTTTCACTATGGTTAACAACTAAATAAACATTACTTTATTCTCTACATATTATTTCAAATTGATGATACCCTGGGTTTAACAGTAGAGCACTCATTGGTTATCATTCATTGATTACCACTTGAATGGCAATCGAAATATAAACTTGAGGGTAGGCCCGGGTTCTATAATCTGCAGAGCAATCAGGACTAAAATGATGGTGGTTACGGTGAAGGCCTCGTGCATCCGAATGAAAGTATGCTGTGGATACCTGTAACTGGGTGGCAGCAGAGGCTTAGGAGGACTTTGGTTATTTGAGGAGAACCGTGCCAGGGGCTTGAGGATACACTCAACCTAGGGCACCTCGAGTGCAAGTCAGTCACAGAACAAATGATACCCACAGGTACAGTGACAATGATTACTGGGCCAACTGCCATTTTCATACCATGCCCACTACTTCCTGCCCAGCTGCTCCTGCTGAGTATGTACCACCAGTGATGAAAACACCAGCCCAAAGTAGCCAATGTGCACACCAAGCTTTCCTTTTTTCAGGGATGTTGTATTTGTTTAAAAGAAAATGATCATTCTTGAAAGACTGTTCCGTGTGTGTGTTTAACCACTTTATTTCTTGTTGATGAGACCCCCAGATACCACACGTTATTATAAAGCTGCTTACGCACTTTGAATAACAACGTGTCTTCCATCCCTGAGGCGGAAACGCAGACGACTCCGTGTGCTGCGCTCCGGCAGTTCTACAAAAGGCCGTGCATCTTCATGACTGTCCATTTCAGTAAGGGTACTAGAGAAAGTAATGTTTGAAATCAATATCCATGCTTTAGTTATCTACCTTTAGTAAAAGTTTAGCTTTCATTCTCTTCCAAGTAAAGACAATGCAAATTAATTCATAAAAACACATGAAAGAATACATTTACTTATAGTACACAGTTGACATTACATAGGAAAATTCCTATTTACACAAACGGTCATAAAGTCACTTTTAGTATGGTGGAAGGTTTCTAAACAAATACAATGGTATGTTATGAATATATAGGACAGGGGAACAAAAATTATACCTGGAAAGAGTCAGGTCGGAGTGGTCTTGCTTCATTTTCTTTACAGAATTAAAGCTTTCCTGGTTTGGTAAGTTACTGAAGGTGTTTTCCTCTATTTTTCTTTTTTTCATGTCTTTATTGAGACGAGTTTGCATTTTAGTAGGGCTTGTACTAGAGAAAATAATGTTTGAAATCAATATCCATGCTTTAGAGTTATCTACCTTTAGTAAAAGTTTAGCTTTCATTCTCTTCCAAGTAAAGACAATGCAAATTAATTCATAAAAAAAGATGAAAGGATATGTTTACTTATAGTACAGAGTTTACATTACATAGGAAAGTTCCTATTTACACAGTCAAAAAGTCACCTTTAATATGGTGGACGGTCTTTAAACAAATACAATGGGGTGTTATGAATATATAGGACAGGGGAACAGAAATAATACCTGCCAAGAGTCAGGTCAGAGTTGTCCTGTTTCAGTTTCTTTCCACGAGTACAGCTTTCCTGTTTTACTCCAGTACCGCAGGTGTTTTCCTCTATTTTCCTTTTTCTGTCTTTGCGGCCCCTTTTCAGTGAACTTGCCTTTAATTTAAAAAATAATATATGAGGTATAAGAAAATAACTGTCTATAGACCTTCTATTATTTTAAATGATGAAACTCTGACAGAATAAACAAAAAGAATACTCTTTCTCACCCAAAAAGTTGATAGTTTTATTATTTTCAAGAGAGATCTATGAATTTGATCTCCGATAATACTAGGCTAAAATCTAATGATGCATGAAAACTCTAAAGAATTTTTAAAACTCGAATATGTTGATCTCATGGCACCATGTTTGGTGCTACAGAACTTAGCAGTTTTCCTTTAGACTTTGAACGAATCAAAGATACTATTCTTTTGAATGAACTGAATGTCACTAATGGAATGAATTTAAAGACTATCCTTTAGAGCACAATATAATTAAGAATAAAAGGTGAATATACATAGAAATATAGAGATTACTAATAAGAAAGTTGAGGAGGTTATTAAAAAGGTAGCCGAAACATGAAAGAAGGCTCATGAAGTGTCAAACAGGAAAAAAAGTCTTTTATAAATGGTCAAATCTTCCGGAAACTGTTATTTTTTTGAAAAAAGCATTTGCTGTTAAGAAGAGAGTTCCAGAAACTTGTGGTTCCCAGGTGTGAACAAAGCAGTGTTATTAAAGATGAGGAGAAAAAAAAAAAAGATGTGTTTTTGGGGAAAACAATAAAGAAATAGCATAAAATAGATCATATTTGGAATTAAAGTGTATGAATGCCAGCTATGCTCTGTCAGTAATTAGCTATAGAACTTTGTAAAAAAATATCTGTGAGGCTCTGTTTGCTTATCTGTAGAAGAAGATAAGTCACACAGTTGGTAAGGTCATTCTAGCTCTGAAAGTATATGGAAAAAAACAAACGAACCCCAATGTGGCCCTTATGCAATCTAACAATTTGTAGACAGCACATCAAGGTAACAATGAGAACCCACCCTCCTCCCAACATCCCCCAACTCAGAAATTGGGAAATAAGCATCTATTTTGAGAATTAAAGTTACAATGAATATAATAGATCAAAGAAGAGAAATATGCAAGGTCACTGGTAATATATGGTTTGTGTTTTGATTCTCTACAATAGCGTTTATCCTCTTTTAGGAAATTATTTACTCCTTACTCAGACTGTTAAGAAATCTTGAAAAAAAAATCTTAGAATGTGGAGTTAGATATTCAGTCTAGCCCTAATTATATGTTGCCTATATTCTTGAACTGAACTTGGCGGAAAACATTTCTTTAGAGTATTTCGTATCAATTTCCTCGAGGATTTCATGATTCTTTTAGCAACATTTTTTAAAAACTGCTTTTAAGCAATTACAATTATTTGGTTCTCTATTGGGATGTTAAACGCATAATTAAGGAGTTGTTTTAATGGATTTAAAATAAGGCAAACTATAAATCTAACACCTTTCCCATATCATATCAAAGAATCACTACCTCTTGTCACTGATTGAAATAATTAAAATGTTTTACTAAGTCTCTTCTCCATTTAGTTTATTAATTTTTACTCAATAAAATCGGATGGAGTTTTCATATTATACTGAGCTTTTAGAACCCCCAAATCATAAAACAAAAGAGAAAGGAGAATGCTGAATATATAATGAGGAAAAAGTCCATTTAATTAAGATTAAGTTAGACTGAATAGTTGTCTTACAAAAAAAGAACATTTCATGAATAATGGGCTAAAGCTTCTAGTTCCTATTTGAACTAAGATGTTACTTGAGATCATTTTCTAACAATACTCACAGTAAGAAAACATGAAATTTAAACCACAGAATCCAAAGACTTTTGTTACAAAATGGTAATAAAATCTATTTTTGTTTCTTTAATTATTGATGCTTGTCAGACAACTTCATTAGATTGTGCACATAGATACACTTTTAAAAACAAGCTTTTATTCAGTTACCTGATTACTTTATTAGACAGAGATATTTCCCTTGCACCCTTTCTACCTTGTCAGAATGCACAGAGGACCTTCAGTATGTCTTAAGCAGGACCTATCAGATTGTACATACAATCGCGTATTTGTTTTTGTACATTTATGTATCAGAAGTTGTAAAGCGGTGGCTCACAGACGGTAAACAGCCCACAGCATGTGTTGTTACTATGTTTGGCTCATGCTTGTAAAAATTCTGAATTTGTTGCCAACATTTAACATTTGTGAGGACATGCATAAAGATCCATAATCTTGAAATATTGGTAGATCCTAGAACACTGGACCTACATGTCTACATGACAATTGGCAGGAGTTGAGTGATGACTGACACTTAAATGGGGGCATGACTTCCCTGTTTGCCATAGTCTCAACTCTTCTGTGTTATTTGTGTGGCTTTCATAGGCATTGGACTTTGAAACTTCTTGTGTGTGTGTCTCTGTGAGTGTGTATAAATACGTATACATACACACACAAGGCTTTTTGATTCTATGTATATATCTTGGCATTAATATGCACATACACACAGGATAAAAATACTTAATCACAATAATGTGTATAGAAATAGCCATTGGAGTACAAGGTATACAGCATAAAAATTTGTAAATAACCATGAATTAACTAGGAAGATATTTCTAAAATTTAACTTTAAAAATCCTTATAAATCAAAATAGAATGTTTATTTTTTATTGCTACAAGAAATGTAACATCTAATTCACTACATTTAAAAAACTAAGAAGAGGAGAGAGGCTCAGAAAGCTGTATTTACATAGAAGGGCTTGAATGAGGTTATATTTACATCTCCTGGTCTATACCCTGAATGAGAGATAGCCAGAATACTATTTAACCAAATTTATCGAAACAGAAATCTCCTATAGCCTACCAGATGATACCCCAGGACTTAAAACCCTAATTTGTTAGTAATTCATAAAGTATTAGAGAAACTTTCTATAGCTTGACTATGACTAAACTAAAAGATAATTCATGTACAACCAATAAAGGTTATTATTAAACTATAGTTGACTATATATGACAAAGATGATCAAGTAATAAGAAAGCAACTTAGTAAATATGATGCCATGTGAGACCCTCTGCTATTTTGTAAAACAGTCTGAAATACCATACACATTAATATAAACGTGTCACAGAACTTTAAATTCATAAAAACATTTACACTCGTGACCTTATTTTATCTTTACAAATCCTCGCCAGGCAGATAATATCCCACTTTACAGATGATAACCCTGAAGCTAAGAAAGCACTCCAATGCTTATCGATCAAGAAGGTAAGAAAACCAGCACAGGAAACTGAAAAGGAGCAAAGGCAGAAAGAAAACCAAGTATGGTACTAGAAGCCAAGTGAAAACAGGGTTTCAAGGAGGGTGTGCTCTGGAACTGATGGGTGGGTCAGGTGAGGCCTAAGCACTGATCCCCAGACTGACGAATGGCCACGATAGGAGCACTTTCAGAGAAGCTGTGAAGGTGAGAATCTGACTAGAAAGAGTCCCAGAGCGACTTGGAGAAGAGAAATCAGAGAGAATCAGAACAAAGCTGTCCAGCAGGAGTTATTCTGTAAAGGAAAGGAGAGAAATGCGGGAAGTGGATGCAGGAGAAGTGAAGCTAAGGAGAAGAACCCAGGGGAGGAGGAGATGCTGATGCAGGTGAAGAGAACAAGGGGGTGGGATCTGAGGCACAAGATGGGAACAGGCTTAGGGAGGGGCACTGAGCATGGCACCGAGAGAGGGGTTCTTGTATGAACGCAGTCTGATAATAAGCATATGCATTTTAAGTCTCTTGCCAGTCACATTTAAATTAGAACTGTGAAGGCTCATACCTATTGGTTAAAGCAATATGATAATATAGCAAAAAATGAGTTGGCCGAATTATAAAGTAAGGAGTAAGAAGTGTAAGGGGCAGCATGAACTGAGGGCCAGACTCTTTACTAGATGTTCCCTCCGTCAGGCACTCTTCTCCATGTTTACTCGCCTGACCTCATCAGTACGAGCAACTACCTTTCCATAAACTCAGTCCCAAACATCCACCTGCCCATTGCCTCTTTTTCTTTCCAGACCATTTCCTTTAGCACTTGAAACTACTGTGCTAAGGGAAGGCAGATACAAAAGGCAAACTATTTTATGATTCAGTTTATATATAATGACCAGCAGAGGTAAATCCGTGGAGATAGAAGGTAGATTAGTGGTTGCCAAAGGCTGAGGGAGAAGGGGGAGAGTGACAACTAATGGGTACAAGGATACTTTTTTACGGTCATGAAAATGTTCTGGAGTTTAATAGTGGTGATCATTATATAACTGAATATATAAAA
The DNA here is from genome assembly GCF_030020395.1 of Manis pentadactyla. NCBI lineage: Eukaryota > Metazoa > Chordata > Mammalia > Pholidota > Manidae > Manis > Manis pentadactyla. The sequence goes on from NC_080034.1 coordinate 54,161,042, forward strand.
AACCACTGAATTGCACACCTAAAAAGTGAATTTTATGTGAATTCTATCTCAAAAAAATCCTCACAAAACTCTAACTCTATTTTGATCTGGCCATTAAAAGGTTCCGTTTCCGATCCCTCTTACGCGTGACAAGGGCCGTCATATGTACTGCCATAGACCTAAGATTACAGCTATACCAGATGGATACTGCCAGTGTCCTGTATATCTGTATATCCTGGTATAGCTGTAATCTTAGGTCTATGGCAGTACGTATGACAGCCCTTGTCACAGACATCACAAAGGAGGAGCAGTTCTTCATTATCGCCCTTTCAACAGATCTGGCAGTACTATGAAACATGAAAAATCATTTAAAATTAATACTATTATGAAGAACAGTTATTGGGATATTAAACATACCATAATTCCTAATTCATATTAGTAATGAACATTCTGCTTGCTAACAAATATACAGTAGCCATACACATCTATGTATCTCTTGTTACACAGATAGGGACCACATGACGGGGTGAGCAGTTTAGTTGGGGTAAATGCACATTTCAGGTACACTGCAAAGAACAAAGCTAGAGGCTGAATGCCTGTACACACTTTCGAAGCATGTACACATTAACATATGAAATAATTAACAGACATTAGAGCCCATAAAGCGATGAATGGCTTTAATACAGGGTGTGTAAATTTTTTAATATATTTCATTTTTTCCTTATCTTAGCATCCTCATGATCTCCTGAGAAAGAAATAAGAGTTAGAGTAATTTTCAAGATCAAAATTAGGAAACTTGTATTAGTATCAGAACTGTGTGTAATAAAAGGATATTCCTATATTTTGACTAAAATTGTCCACCCATTTGTGATTGATTAAAAAAATCAAACATGTCCAACCCAGGAAACTTGGGGAAATCAACCCATATCAAACAGATGACACAAATGCAGAAAATGGACCCTACAAAATGATTTCTAAGGGAAAAAAACATATAAAAATTAAACCAAATAATTTAAGAAGTCATAGATTTTCTAGAACTAAAAATAAAATTTCTCTCTTGAGAAATTTCTAATACCATTAAGAACTTTAAAATCTGTAAAGACAATGCTTTCTCCCATGCATACATATTCTGTATAACAAGTTTCACAAAGGGAAAGGAGGGAAGTTGGACAGTAAAAACTTTCAAGATGCCTTTAAAAAATGGTAAATAGTAACATCATATATTTTGACACTTCGTTTATACTCCCAGTCACAGTAGAGAATGTTCTGCAACCAGTATTTTCAAATAATGAAAAGACTTAAACTATAAGTTATTTATACGAATTGAAAGTTATGGATTCATATATTCTTATAAGCAAAATAGCTTAACTATTCAAACTTAACTTCAATACACTAAGTCTTAATCCACAAAAGTCTAAATAGTCTTATATAACACAGTATGTACACTAATGATAGCTTAAGAATCTTATCAAAATGGCAAATAGAAAACTATACAATTTAGTAAATACCTATCAACTATATGAGTACATATGTCATACTAAAATTGGCATGTGTACTAAGAGCAAAAGCTGCAGTTTAATGTTCTAACAGTTTTATTTTATGACCCTTCCTAATACCATACCACTAAATATGGTATTATTTCTCCAAAACTGAGTTACATCATTACACGTTCTATTGTAAAAATAGTCGCTGCAAAACATTTGGAAGGTTATACTTCAACCCCTCTAACAACAAATTTAATTCATAAATATTAAGTTAATTGTTTTCTAAATATACTAAAAATACCATGAAGTCTGTTTTACTTCGCACATTTTTCATTTAAAAATAAAATTATTTTCTGACACTTATTAGGAAAGGGTGACAGATAGCAACCTCATATCACTTTTGAAAAATCACAGTAAATAGCTCACAATATGTTAGAACAAATGTATTAATGTTGGTTTTAATTCCTTTGCTGCTACAGTAAAAAATAACAGATGTTGCCTACTGTTTAATATTAGCAACAATATGAAGAACACCTTGGACAGAAAATTATCTAGAGGCAAATTATGCCGGCTCCTTCTTGGTAAGGCTGGTGTCTGGCAAATGGGTACTTCTAAAGGTATTGAGCACTTAAACATTATGCTAGGACTTCGAGGATTATTATAGGCACTGTTACATCTAACTAAAGGTTACAATGTACTCATTCAACTTGGACATGAAACTCTGCCTTCTTTTTAAGGTAGTTTCACAGCAAATACTGTATTATTGAACATTAAAAAGAGAATTATGAGAGATGGTGTTAATGAGAAATGTGTATTAATAATCTGGAAAAGGTTATGAATTTCCAAAAACAGAAAAAATTCTGTAAATTGTAGGAAGTAAGTATACTACAAATAAGCAGCTTTTGGTACCGGTTTTGTTTTTTTGTGTAAAGGTTGTAACAAAACTGACCACATTGTGATGATTCTCTTGGTGGATGAGAAAAATAACCATTCAAATTTAATTGTGTTGTAGGAATTCACTATTTTTTGATCATTATAGCCTAGACTCCACCAAACATATTTGTCTAACGTGACTTTAAAATGGATTTTAATAGTTTTTACAAGAAAATATTTTTACCTGGTAAAAAATGCTACCAGATGAACTGGACACTGTCTTAAAACTCATGGTAAATTCTAGTCTACATTGGGAAAGACCGAAATTTGAGGATACTGTGAAAACTGCAGATTCACTATTCTGTGGACATTTTAGGAAGAACTGAAAAAATACAGAAGAAACCGAATTTATTTCTATAGAATGAATAAGGTCTTCAGTAAAATAAGCACAGATATGAGAATGAAGGAAAGAATGCTAAATTATTTAAGGCTCACTTCTTTTCTTTGGGGAATGACTATTGTTGAGTAATCTTACTTCCGGTCATTCATGCAGACAAATGTCAAATGTTTGAATGTTAAAGCTAATCTATAATTTAAAAGCAAATGGTAAAGCAATTCACAAAAGTCTATGTATAATAAATATTTCTCTATGTGATAAGAGACAAAAGGGACACAGACATGATTTAACACATATTTGGTGCCTGGTACAAAACAGGGGTCACTACATGATAGTGACTAACTGGGCTCAAACACAGAAGATGAAAAAAATTTTTGAATTATTAGACAAAAGACTTAAAAGATCTACTTTTCATGTGAACTGCATCTGATGTCAAATACATGATATTGGATAAAGAGCTCTCTGCTTATTTTGTATTTATTATCTAAGAATTTCTTAGCATTAAAAAAATTAAAATTGATAAAAACATAAGGAACATTTTAGGGATGCAATGAATGTATACTACAGGTAATGTTAGCAACTGCCATGTTTACAAAAGCAAAAGAATATTTGGATTAACAACTTCAGAATATTTACATTAACAACTATGATTAGATTAACAACATAATTAACTATTACGCTGACTGAACACAGAAGACAACTTCAGTCCATTATAAACAATATCTAAAGGAGGGAGAATCGAGATTAAAGATGAACACATTTGATTGATTACTTCAAAAAGCTCACAACAAGGAGGAAAGTATCAAACCATACAGCATTTAAGAACTAAGAAAACTCGGGTACAGCATACATTATTCTGACAGTAAGAAATGTAGAATTAAGAAAAATCTGGAGGTTGGGAAAAAAACAGGACAGAGTAAACTAGTTATAGTATTTCTTAAATAAAAACACTTACAGCTTTCATAATTGATTTTTCCCATGCTATGGATTTCTGTAACTGCTGAATGCACAGAGCCACCTGTGCAGCACTGCGAGCTTCTGATAATGCCCATCGCCATACCCTGAGACCGGGAACAATGTCCTCTTCAATTCTGCATTGAAATATAGAAAAATTAAGTAGGTCATGTCCACACTTACGGTTACTGAATCTGAAACAATCATCACACTGAAAGCCAAGTGATGATGAAACATGTAACAGCCAATAAGTATAAGGTTTAAGCAACTAAATTTGATGTAGTGCACAGACTGTGGCTACGTGCCTCAAAGCTTAGTCACAATCAGGTAAATGTAAGATCACTTCGCAGGATTATCAACACACATAACAAAAGAAAAAACATTTTTTACAAAGCACCATGCAAATAGCATGATCCATGTGGATCACAGACATACAAGAAGATACATAGATAACAGGCAATAGAAAAAAGGCTCCAGTTAGCAAAGAAGCACAATAATTTTTCAAGTTAATTTCAATAACCTACCTGTCATCATCACCACTAATGGATGGTGCAGGAGCAGGGACAGTAACTGTGCCCACATTATCCAGTTTGATCTGAATGGTGGTACTTAAGGGGCTCTTCAGATACCTTCTTTCAATGTTTCGCTCCAACTCAGAGAGCCTGGTTACAGCTATATCTAGGGGGTTGTCACTCTTCCGCTCTAGTGCATGCGCACTGCTTTCTTCTTCGCCAGTAAATTCTCCATCGTGCTCCTTGCACAAGTTAGAAAATGACTTATGTTCAAAATAGACCAAGTCCTCCCTTTCTGATGCCGGTTCTGGACACATCCAACCCTATATACCAAGAGAGTAATGTTATCATGGTTTCCTCTTAAAATGCCTGATGGGTGAATTACCTTTACTTAAAATACAGAGCCGACACCAACAGATCTCAAGGATCATTACTACAAGTTTTTACCTTGTGTTTCCTAATGCTAGGTAAAAATAAGGAAGAAAATTATTAAAAAGTTAGAAGTTCGAAGAAGAAAATTTAACAAGTTTTGATATTATGAGAGGTAGAGTGGAGATCAGCCAAGTATTCCGAGGGACTTCACACCAACTGCTTGTTCTTTCACGGGCCCACTTTAGATGGGAATCTCTCGACAGCAGGGACTTTGTGCCTCCTGTTTTTTCATTCCTTCCGCCACTCCTCCTGCACAGGCCCTTGTACTGCCCATCCTGGCCTCAGGAGCTCTGCATGAGCTGCTACATTTGCCCGCAGAGCTTTTCCCCTCTCCTCTGCACCTAGTTAGTGACTCCACTCAGCCTGTGGCCCTCACGTGAGAATTTATTTCTTCAGGGAACCCTTCCCTGACCTCTTTTAGGAGGCAAGCCTCTCTCTTACAGACTCTCATAGAACCATGTGATATTCCATACCTGTGGCAGTCACAATCTGATACTGCTGTGATTATTTAATTAATATCTTTCTACTTCTAAATTCCTTGAGGGCAGGGACCATGTCTACTTTTACTCATTTCATCTCCAGCAGTGGGAAGGCAAATATTAGACACTCAAAATATATGTTGATCGAATAAATGAATGGTCTTATAATTCAGCTTGCTTACAATGATCCTTTGGCTCAAAACCCTTCAGAGTTCCTAATGTTCAGTCAAGTCCAGTTTACCATGACATTCAAGTACCTCAATCTCCCTCTTTCGCTCATATTCCCATTCAGGCATCCTACACTGCAATCGAATTCCATGACTTGTCACACCACAGACATGTCCTGAGCTTCCTGATCCTGGTGCTCTGCCCAGTTATTAACTCTTCCTAGTAGCACTCCTTGTTCTCTGTCAAAAGCTTCTCCATCTTCTCAAGTTCCATCTGGACTTCTACAGGCAATCTTCCTTGATCTTTCCCCTATCTTCACGAGAATCAGTGTATCCCTGTCCTAAATTCATGAATGACTTTGTACGTCTTCACAATCCGTTACTAGATTCTGCAGGGCTGTATACATGTATTATTGCCCTATTGTACGGAATGCTTTCTGAGGGCAGAAACCACATTTTATTCAACTTTGTGGTGTCCACTCTGATGTAGAATAGGTACTTTGTAAAAGAATATTAAGTAAAAAGTAGAATGAACATGATCCTTTTTATTAAATCTCTTTAGAGATAATTATTTTTCTTATATATCAGAATTCTTCCTCTTTACCTCAAGAGAATATTCATTTTTAGAAAGTATGGATGAATTTATAAAGGGTACATACAACACATTACTGCATCATATATGCCATGACAAATGAACCTCAGTCCCGTATTTTGAAAGGGATCTGAAATTGCTAAATCAAGGGAATCCTATAAATGTAACACATCTTGATTTTTGCAAGGCAAAAGACAAGAAAATGAGGACTGGATTAGAATTTGAGAAGGTGGATGGTTGAAAATTGTCTGCAAAGCCCTGTGACAGACACAGCTTACCACCTCAGAAAAGGTCCTCACTGCCACTCTCTAAGGGCTCTTTCTATATTTGGCTTGTCATGTTAATATACTTGTGAACAGCTCGGTTCAACTATTAAATATGCAGGTGACTTAACTAGGAAGGAAGTTTAATATTCTCTATGACAGGACTGTGATAAAAATAGTTTCATATGCTGAAAAATATACCCAAATGAAATTAATAAAAATAGAACAATGATAAATGTAAATTTCAGCTTTGAAGTTTAAGCAACCAATCAAAGAAATATTGGATGTGATACAACACACTTAAAAGCACAATAAAAGATGCAGAAGGATTTTTTTCTAAGAATGCATACTCAGTTTAGCAACGGTATGGTTTGGATGTTAAAAAGCTAGTACAAATTGGCATGAAGAGAAGTATAGTGCCAGTTTAAGGGAAGTAAAAGTCCCATGAACACATTAGGCATCTCTGTGTATAGTGAGGGGTACATTTTAAGAATATAGACACTGCCGTTTAATCAGAAGAGAATCGTGCGCCTGGAAACCATTTCACTGGACCGATGGCTGAAGGAATTAATCAGCTTATAAAAGAGAAAACTGAAAGAGAGACACAGGAACTGTGTTTACAGGAGCTAGAAGAGTAATTCGGCTTTCTACAGAATCAGAAGTAGATTCTTGCAGATTTTCCTACAATATAAAACAGAATTTCCATATTATCAGCAATATTGAAAATAGAAATGAATGCATCTAAGTAGTACCAAGGCCACCTGCTTAATGTGTCTTCACAATGGCTGGTTCCCAGGGCTGACCACATAAATATTTTGTTTTTAGGAAAAAAAAATCATTAAATCTTTTATAGATGGTAAAATGTTTTGTGGTTATTTTCATCACTTGTTGTTTTAGATTCCTCAAGACTAATATAATTACAATTCATTTCTTTAAAAAATCCATAATAATCCCATAATACTGTATTAATAGGATGTTAGAGCATCTCACTTAAAAAACCAATTTCATTTATCTTAGCTAGTGAGAACATGGGCAAGAACATCTAAGCAGTCGGTAATGTGATAAGGTCAATAAACCAAGATCTCAGTATGTCCCCAGGAAAATGTTAGGCCCACGCTCTGACTTTACATACAATTTCAAAAAGCTGATGATATGCTTTTCCAACCAATGGCCAATTAGAACCGGCAAATTAAAACCAGAGGGGGATGGTTATGGGAGGAAAACAGGGATAGTAGAACTAACCAAATTCAAACCGGCAAGTAGTAACAACCAACCATGAGAGATGATGAAGACAGACTATGGAAAGCAGATGTAGTAGTTTAAAAGGTAAAGCACACTAGGGCCTTTTAAATTACTGTAGGGGCAAAATCCCTTCACAGTCCCTGAGGGAATCATTACCCAATATTTGGTCTTCATACTGATGATCCGGTGTCACCAAGAGAATTTAAATCAAACTCACTATTCTCAATTTAAAAAGGCAGGGTAATGGTAACCTAAGCGATCCAACACACATGCTAAAAAATGATGGCACTAAATAGAATAATTTTCATTTCTCCAGAAAATTAACTTGTGTAGAAGAAAGAGTTCATTTGTTCAAGATGCCAGAAAGGTGAGGCATTTTTATATTGTATTATAGTACCAGGAGGAGGATACATATAGTTTGCTAGCACAATTTCAGTAAATGATAAATTTGTTTCCCTAAGTTGGTAACTATGTCTGTGGTAAAAAAAGGGACATTTTGTTAGCTCTGAAAAAATGACATTTTTTGAGATGAGATCCTCCAGAGTTTCTGAATGCCAGTATTAAAGTAATTAATGCAGCTAGTTTGTAATCATGGTAGAACAGTATCATGGCATAAGTCTCACATTCTGAGTGAAATATAAAATATTCAATCAAATTACACAGAAACTACATTTTCTAAGCCTTTTCAAGTGTCTGTCTCATGCTTATTCATCATCCATCCATTTATTCTCAGAGACATCACATTATCAATTGAGAAGAGACATTTATATTCTTTTTAAAACCAAAAATTTTTGCACAAAGGTGAAGCTTTTCTTTTGTTGTCCTTTTAGTTTCAATCATTGCTGTGACATGGCAATGCCCAGTCAATAAATAATTAAAACTTTACATATATACATAGGATGTGAGTATGTGTAGCACAACGTAACGTATTTTAAAATTAGCAGTTTTAAATCATAGAGTGAAAGTTCAACATGTAACATGGCTATATAACATGGCTTGCATACAAGACAATTACCAGGCACATAGAAACATTGCAGAAGTAGTTTGCCATTACATTTATCGTGGCTGAAACTATGAAATCCTGCTTGTGGTGAAGAACTGCAGACCAGAAATGATATTTCTAATGCCACTGAGGAGGTGGGCAAGGTTTAGTAAGAAGAACTCGGGAGGACAGAGCTGGTTTGATCCCACATTTAGCCACTTACTATATTATGACCACTGACAGGTTACTTACTCTGAGCGTTGTTCCTTACCTGTAAGATGGGGGGAAATTAATCAAAGTGAGAACATTTAGCGCAGTAACTGGCATGTATCAGGCATACAATAAATATTAGTTACCTTCCATTATTCTAAAAACAGATTTTATTACAAGTCAATTTTACCTTTACTTGCAAACTTGCTGATGCGACTCTCCTTTCCAGATCTTCTACCTGTTGAAGAATCCTCAAATCCACTTCCATTGCTTGTTCTTCTACTGACCAGTTCTCCACAATATCTCGAGTTACCTGGTTTTCTTCATTTTCATTTAATTCAATAATGGTAACTATATTTGAAAGGAAATTTATTTTAAAATCCACTTTATCTCTCAATGATTTCTTCCAGAATGTGAATGAAATTCCAGGGGTACCACGTACAAGTACATTTAACACACACAAATTCACTTGTGAATAAGCAAGGCAGCTGACTCTTGCAAAAGGAGCAATAAGTACTCTTCTTTAGAAACAGAACAGTATGTCTGCAGGTTGTAACAAACTATCAAAAGTAGTACCAATTTAAGAAAATGTAAATTGTTTTTGGGCAAGATAGGAAAAAAAAAGCCTATTAGTAAGAAATTAAGATTAAGACATACTAAAATATGCTTTAAGATGAAAGAATTAATTCTCATAACTAAGCAAGAGAGCAGAAATAAATCTCTTTTAGGTGCCCACCATCCTTATTCTCGATGCAGGCTTGAGTGATGTAATCCAGGTGTTTCTGAATTTGTTTTTGTAATGCCTTTTCTCTTATGCCTCTGGGATGTAGCACTTTGAGCAAAGCTTTTAAATCCTCTGGGTCAGTAATTCTCCACCAGCCAAACTGCATTTCTAAGCCAAGATAAACATGTAGGGCATTTACAGATATTCAGAATATGAATTAATGGCATGCTACAAATGAAAAAATTTATAACTATATAAAAGCATCAAAGATTCAGCTATAATATAGAGATCTGTAACAATACAATAAAGTAAGTGGCTACAGCAAACCCTCTCAAGGTACCCACCTTCTGGAATAGGCTTTGGACTAGGATAATCTACTGGTTTGGCTACTTCAAGAGCTGCAGGTGACTTAGAGGGCGGCTGGGCCCGAGGAGTTGGTGAAGAAGCAGCTGGCGCATCGGCTTGGGTAAGGGAAGTGTCCTCCCAAGGTGTTCTTGGCAGTAACAACTGGTCCCTGGGGAGAGGACTGTAGACCTTGCCTGCACCACCTGAACCGGTACTGACCAGATTCGAGTCTGTCTCTTCCACGCTGTTCTGTGTCACCGTTGGCTGCATGCTGCCCGGTGAGTGTCTCCCACGGTTCTGGTGAGGCAGTGCGCACCCATCTGCACCGCTCTTTGGTTTGGGGGTCGTTACATCTGACTCAGGAGGCACCTTAGCTACTTCTAAAAGCTTGCTTAATTTGGAAAAAGAGCCAGGATTCTGAAGAATTAGATTTGTGTTATCTTTTTCGTTAGGATCTTCCTTTTGCTCACAATGATCCGGATTTGAACAATTTAAAGGGTCGTCAGAAGTATCAAATATTTCTTTGGTCTGGATGCTTTCTGCTTTTTTTAGTTTTTTTCTTTCTTTTGCAATTTCTTTCAGCCCTACAAAATCCAAAAGCATTAAGAAGATCAGTTCCTCTAGATCAAACCATACTATATTTACTGCTATTTATCAAATCATATGCATAAATACTTTAACAAATTTCTCTAGCTTAATACTCTTCATTTTTTTCTTTTATACACTAGCTTGTTACGCTCATTGGAAAAAATTTTGTAATTTTGTAACTAACCACAAAAAATTACAATAATAAAAAATATTAAAAGCCATAATATACAAATTACTGCTAACATTTTTGTATTAATTTTTCCAGGAATTCTCTATGCACACATGAAATCCTATTTTACAGATTTCCAACCTGTACGTTTTACTGAATAATACTCTTTAATTATTCTGATGTGTCAATAAATATATACCTACGCCTTAAATTGTAATTACTATATTCAGTGGAATATATCATAAAAAATCAACCTTCTATTGATAGTTATTAATAGGGTCCGATTATTCATTAGTAGAAACAATGCTAGAAATGATGAATGACCTTAGATCTGTGTTAGGATTTTTTTTCTCCTGATTTACTTCCTTAGGATACATTTCCAGAAAAAAACTGAGTCCTAAGATATTACTTTTCAGAGTTTTTGAAATATATTGTCAAATTGCCCTCCAGAAAGTCTAGATCAATATACAATCATACTTACACAAGGGCATCTGTTTGCCTACACCCTCAATGAAACTGAAGACTATCAATAACTTTTGTCTTTGGAAATATCCGGGAGGTGAGAATCTAAACTCTATTTTTTTCTGATCATTAATAAGACTGGATATTTTTCTGTAGGATAATAGGTATTTCTCCTTAGTGAACTTCTTGTCCATATTTTTTACCAGTGTTTTAATAATAATTGATAAGAAGTGTTAGAAAAATATAAACCTACTTTATTTAATTTGAAAAACGATGTATGTTCACAGTAAAATATTCAGTAATAAGAGGCTAATGTAACCCTTTCCTGCCCTACTCCCTCAGTTCCTATTTCTAATCTTCAGATGTAACTGCTTAATCAATCATGTCCATACATCCATCCTTTGGGAAATCTTACATGCATGCATATGACTATTAGTTTGTGCTGTTACATAAATGGGATGCTACTGTTTTCTGCAACATTTTTATTTGGATAAAATTCAAATGCCTAAGCAAGGCCTCCAACACTGTATGATCTGGTTCCTGAAAACCACTCTTGTCCTTGCTAACCTTGCTCACCTTTCTCCCTTTTTTCAGCTTCTCAAACATGGTAAGTTATGTCCTTTCTTGGGGCCTTTGCACTGGGTGTTCCTCTGCCTGAAATCCTGTTTTGTTGACTGGCTCCTTACCCTTCATGTTTCAGATTAAGTATCACCTATTCACAAAGGTTTTCCCTGACTACTCTATTTCAAGTAGGGTCCCCATCTTACTATTCACCTTAGAATATCATCATCCTATATGTTTCTTTTGCAGAATTTACCATTATACACATTAACCTGCTAATTTTTAAATATTTCATTCCATACCCCACCCTACACACTACAATTTAACTCAACAAACGTTACTTAAAGGCAGAGCAATGTTTATATTGCTTTAACAGGATCCCAGCTACCTAACATGGTGGCTGCTATGAAACTGGGGCTCAATAAATACTTTTTGGATGATGAAATAAAAGGATGACTTTACTATTTTCACTATATACCTTAGATTGCTTTCCATGGTGAAACATAGAACTGTACCACATTTTCCTTCAATCAGCTGCATAATATTCTTATATGGATATTATAATTTATTTCATATATCCAAAGCTCGCAAATTTCCTTAATTTTGTACAAGTTACTAGCTAGCAAGGAAGTCCTAATATTTGTGTTTGATTTATTCTGAGAACTAGTATCTCAAAAATCACTTTCATATATCCAAAAACAAACAGATCAACTAACCACACTAGGTCTGAGACTAGTAGGGGATTTCAGAGGTGATACATTTTAATAGCCTATTCATGGGGTCGTTAACTTTAATATCCAAATTCTTACTTATAGACAGTTAAACCTCTCATTAAAATGTAAAAATTATTTTTAAAATCTTGGAAGTTTATAAGGATGTTAAGTACACAGAGATTTTTTTAGATAGTTTTTCTTTCACCAATTTCACACAATCCCCTGTTCTTTCCAGCCCTTACTATGCTTCAACAGACACTTAGATTGGTCCCCTATCTTGGCTATTGCAAATAGTGCTGCAATGAACACGGGGATGCAGATACTGATTTGAGTTTCCATTTTCATTTGTTTGGATAAGTACCCACAAGTGAAAGTGCTGGGTCATATGCTAGTTCTAACTTTTCTGAGGAACCTCTATACTGTTTCCAATAGTGGCCGCAACAATTTACATTCCCTGCAACAGTACCCAAGAGCTCCCTTCTCTCCACATCCTCACCAACACTTATTTCTTGTCTTTTTGATAAGAACCACTCTAACAGGATGAGGCGATATCTAATGTAGTTTGCATTTCCCTGACAGTTAATGATGTCGAGCCTCTTTTCAGGTACTTGTGGCCATCTGTGTGTCTTCTTTGGGAAAATGTCCACTGAGATCTTTAGATTGTTTATTTTGCTATTGAGTCATATTTGCTTTTGAGTTCTTTATATACTTTGGATAACAGGCCTTTATCAGATATAAGATTTGCATATACTTTTTCCCATTTAGTAGATTGCCTTTTCATTCTGTTCATGTTTTCTGTTGCTGTTCAGGGGCTTATTAGTATGACAGTCCCACTTACTTATTGACTTATTAGTTACTTAGTTTATGTTTTCCATGCTTTAAAATATTTTTATGTTTAAATATTTTAAGCAATCAGTTAAAAAAAGAACTCACTACACTCTCCTGTTTAACTAACATTCTGACCCATTCATATCAATCTTTAAAAATAAACACAACTGAAGCCTCTAAGTGCCCTCCCTGATTCTATCTCTATCAGCAACTTTTACCCTGGGAAGGCAGACCATGACTTTCACGCATCATTCCAATATACGATTTTATACCCATTCTTCATATTCTTTGACTCACAAGAAATAAATTACTGTGCAGAAGAGTAACTCTGCTTGTTATAGGCCAACAATATTTACATGCCAGCCACTATTCTAAACCATTTTCAATTATTATTAACCGTCCTTTGTGCCCCAAGGGTACTTACATTGTTATATAGTACCTGTTCTAGACACCTATGTGATTAATCAGTCCCTTCTTTACACTGGACTGTTAAACATCTACATGGATGGCATGGACTAATGTTTTGTTTATCTTTGAACATCCAGTGCCCAGAAATGCCCGACACATACTGCGTATTTAAAAAAAACGAGCTGAAAGAAGTTTTCGCCTCCCTACACCACCCTCGGGCAATGGCTACATGTAAGCACTGACTTGACGCTGTGGCCCCATCAGAATCTAAGCATTTGAAAATGCCCAGACATAGTATTCTGAAACATTCAATTCAAGACAGTTTACCGGGCCTATAAATGCACTGTGTACTGCGCTAGTTAATTTAACAGAAACGGAGCCAGAAAAGCAGAGTCTAAAGGTAGAATATGAAGGATGTGTGATAATACTTAAGAAAGTAAGAAGTTTAATGGAGAAGAAGGTAATCACAAATTTCAAACACATACAAGACTTCAAGATGAATGAGTCTTATGCTAAGGGTCTTAGATTTAAGCAGTTTACCTCCAGGGCTACCGTCAGGATGGATGGTTGCTGCAAAGGTTAAAGAGTAAAGCACATGTTGGAAAATTTGACAGTGCGAAGGAAGAGAAACGGAGCAGCAGCCACACAGTAAAATACAGGTAAACATCTGTGTCCACTAAATGGGTGGATGTCAGAAAGTGCAGAAGAAGAAAAATAATGGACTGGAAAGGAATATTTATCAGTGAAAGGGGCATTATGAGTTCAAAAGAAATGAAAAACAAGGTTTTACAATGTTTATCCACAATGCACATTTGATTCTGAAAGCACACAATATATCGAAGGAGTAACAGGGTTTTAAAACGTATGATTTGTTATATTACTTTGTAACAGATTAATGGCTCCTACCTGCAGCGCTCTCCATGCCTTCTACAAAAATCCCCCCACACTGGGGAAAAATCCAATACCGACGTCTGTAACGATCCTGGCCAAACATCATCGAACGTAAAGAGTGAGACGCATCAAAGAGCTCCCTTCTGTACTGACTCTGTTGCTGTTAAAAAATGATGCATACAATTACGCTATGGGTGTTAAGCACTTTAAAAATTGATATTTAAGTGACTTTATACTTATCATGGCTTTAGAGCAGGTAGATTTCACTATTGAAGAAAGGCAGCAAAAGAACTAATATCACACATCTGACTTCAGTTCCAGTAACAGTTGTAAAGACAGAAATTACTTTGAGGGTAATTAGAATATTTTTGTTGCCAAGGATTAAAAATGTTTTGTTTTATTAGGTATCTTATAGTAAAGCATGTCTTATATTTGGTAATAAACAATGTGATCAAGTGTTTCACTGAGCCAAAGAAAATTGGCTCAATTCTAATGTTACAGTGTGTAACAAATAACACTCACATATACCTGTATTTGCCAATTTTTATACTCATGCTGCAAACCTTAGGCAGCACATCACTAAATTTTGGAATAACTGTGTGATGAATCTAATGACATAAAATGCAGATATCTCATAATACTAATCCTGAAATACTTCACTAATGCTACTGAAATTCAGTTTTACATGAGAAGTACATACATATACAGTTTATAGATCCAGTGCAAATAAAACCCACAAATACACTAATGTAAAATACAACACAGGATGCTGAAACTATTACCATGAAATCTGACTGAATTTTAAAAGTAATGAATTCCAAGAAATAATTTATTGATATTTTGTATTTAAATAAAGAGCTAAAGAATATAGCTCTTGATTAAGTTAGTACCATGTCTTAAGAGGGAGGCCTTTAACATTGGCAAGAAACTTTTACGGTTTAATTGTGAGAATGTTTCTGGAGCTCTCCATTTTAATTACTTACAAGAAGCTTGCTTTTATTTAGCAGTCACAAAAAAGGAATCCCATACAAGGTGGATTTTTAAAACACTGCAAAAATGATGTACGCTATAATCTGAAAAGTGCTTACTTTACTCAGCTTTTCAATCTGTTTTTCTAGCTCTTCAACACTTGCTGCTTGGTCACCTTCATCCTATACATGACAAAATACTGTATCATTTACCGGTTTTAAGATTTATTCAATCAATCAGTGGATATTTAATGAAGGCCTCCTATATGCAAAGCACTAGGATAGGCCCTATGGAAATGAGTAAGCCTCAGCTCTCAGTTCTTTGTAAACTAATAATCTGGTAGGGAGACACATGCACATCACACTATGAAAATAAAAACCACTACACAGAGGAAGCCATAGGGACCCCAAAAGAGGTAGAGATTTAAGAGTCATGGAGTTCAGGAGAGGGTGAGATTACTTTTAGTGGGAATCTTTACCAGGAGAGGCTACATGGAAGAAGTTGTGTCTTAATTAGCTACCGAAGAGTGGTTCGGATTTGATCAATCAGAGAAAGGGCAGGGCATTCCAGAAAGAGTATGATGTATCTTGACATGAAAGGTACACAAAGAGGTAAGACAGGAGATGAGGCAAGGATGAGTTTAGGGTTAAACGATCTAGAGCTATAAATGCTTGACCATGGTCAATAACGTGATCCTTTGAGGGAGGTTAAACGTGAGAACTATGCTTACAAAGATAATACGGCAATAGTTCTAAGATGGCCTGGAGCAGGGAAAGGATTAACATTGTCAAATCTGGTTAGTATTCCACTGCAGTGATTCAAGAGGGAGGGAGAATGTGGGACTTACATAGGTAAAAGAAACAGAAACGGACAAAAACAAATGGATATAAGAGATTATTACCTAATTAGAAATGTTAAGTCATGGCAACTCATGGGTATGAGGCAGAGAGGGGTGAGGGAGACAAAGGAAGGAGTAAATTATGGTAAGAGTTTAAATCTGGGAGACTGCAAAAATACTGGTACCATTCACCGAAGGAGTCATTTTTAGGGCAAAGAAGGTAAATTATATTTTGAACACATTGAGCTTTTAGAAGAAAAATAATCCGTACAATATATATTACTAATTTCATAAGTGGTACTTTACTGGTGATTACATGAAATTTTTCACTCTAGAAAATGAATATAGGAAAACAACCACCAAATTATATGTTTTAGAGGGAAAGCATCAAGTAAAAGGTACATGTCTTTTCTTTGTATCTTAGCCACGCTACTTCCTATGGGCAAACTACTTAACTCTTCTAAGACTATTTCCTTACCTGTAAATTGGTAACAACATTTCCTGTAACATGGGGGCATCTGTGAGGGCTGAGAAGAACAGATCTGAAAGTAACCAGCAAACTTCCAGGCACACAGTGTGCAAACTGGTTACTTTCCCTCTTTCTGAAAATTGTATCTAGAAAATGCAGGTACCTCTTAGGTTTAAAAAAGTAAAATTTGTTTCTGGTGCTCATTTTCTAGAAGCATTTTTAAAAAGCCACACTGCCACCAGCCACTCATGAGCAGGTATTTCTGGATGAGTATAGTTATCTCCGCAACAAAAGGAAAAGAAAAGAAAGCCTCAGTAGCTTTAGTATTAACTATCATTTATCTACTTCTCATCCACTTTAGGGGAGCAAGTTACAGAGGCATTTAGGCATACTATTTGTGCTAACAGTAACACAATTTCTACTTCAGGAAAGAAGCCTTAAAAGAGAACAGGCCCAATGACCCTCAAATAGATAATTACATAATTACATGTCTGTATGGTTCTAAAGTGATCTTTTTGACTCGCAGGGCAAATGTTTGATAATATGCTTACACACAAATACAATTCAAGCAGCAGTAATAAAAAATACTTGCAAAAGACATCAAAGTAACTATGTATCAGTCAAATAAACTTAGTGCTGTTTCTAAGACTCTCCCTAAGATGAAAAGGAAGTAAAGTGTCTACTAAGGTTTGTTTAAAGCAAAGCAGTTTTGACTAATAGTCCTTATAATTTTAAGAGATGTGTAGAACTTGAAAGGTCAGAGAGAAAGGCAAGGAGACTAGGCACAAAGAACTTGTCTCTGCCATGGTTCTCCATGATTTCCCAACCAAAACAGAGGTCATTGTATGTCCTTGTGTGTCAAAGTTCAATCATCCACATAACCTGTTACCAGGCCAACTTGTGAAGTTAGAGCTCACGTAGGTTTCAACACAATTCTAAGGTTTAGGTATACAGACTCCATGTGCTGAAGGAATGAGGAGTGTGGAGAAGAGGGAATCATCTTTGAGACAAAGGGGGATGGACTTAGTCAAGGGCAGGACCTTCTAACTGAAAGCGATCACACGGGTCTCAAGGGAAAGGCTACCTGAAATGCATCTTCCAGGGAGTTTTAATTCCTGGCACTCTCCCTAAACTTTAATCAAGAATCTAAACCTACTTTTTGAGGAATAATGTATCTATCTTTTCATTGGGCTCACTAAATAGTTAAATTTTTTAAGGCAATTGATAAGTGGCTACCAGTTCTTCATCATAACAGATAACTCTAAAATCACTTAAAAGAAATGTTATTTTGACTTGTTAGGTCCTAAAATTATCTTAAAAAGTTTTTAAACTGTTTTCTCACATTAATAACATATACATTTGCCAGGATTTTGCTCAATGAAACCCTATAATCTAACTATAATTCAATTAAAAAGTCACTTTAAATGATATATGTGGTTAAGATTTATCTACCTTGCCCCGTTGATTATTTTCTTTATATTTTCAACCCCCTCTCTTAATGACTCCCTTCAACCCGAAATCATATTTAGCCTTTCACATCTGAGTAATCCTTGGTTATCTGTCCCCCTTCAGGAACCACCTTTTCCTCTGAGGCACAATGCTTACAGAAGTCATCTCACCTCCTCACCTTCTACGGTGCTCGATCCGTCGCCGCCCAGCTCCTGCTCTGACCCGACTAACGACCATGCTGCCACTGGTCCCCAGTGACCTCTGCCTTGCCCGATCCCACGATCCCACAGACACTTTCGATCCTCATCACACTAGACTCCTGCTGCATTGTTTATCACTCCCTCCTTTTTGAAATGTTCAGTTTTCTTCATTTTTGCTACTACTACATGTGTAGAAAAGAGCTGACATTGCAGGTCTGACTGCTCTCCTTTGAAAAGCCTGCGCAAAAGGCTGGTCCCTGGCTGGTGTCTGGGAACTTGGATTTCAGAGGGTTTCCTCCCACGCTGATAGATTGGCTCACTGGAACCCAACTGTGCTAATGGGGTGTATACTGAACACCTGTTTTTCTCCGGGGAGTTTTATACTTGTCATAACTCATTCCTAGAAGACTTAAGCCCATCCTGTGTGATTCCACTGGGAAAAGACTCTTAACAGTGTGGGTCTGGTTTCCTCTGGGCTGTGGCTCACACGCCTTTTCTCTCTGCTGATTCTGATGTGTGAATCTTCCTAGTGAGTCACTGACTCTGGTGATGGCCTCAGAGATCCTTGACCCATTACAGACATCTCCTACCTCTACGACTGCTCCTTCTTCAACAAAAAGCCCTACGGGATCTTCTGAAATATTGACATCCCCTGGGGTTCCAACTTCAGTCTACTACTCTGTTCCCTAAACCAATCCCCCTGTACAGAAATCACCCACCTCATGATTTTAAACTACTGTCTGTGTGAATAACTTCCAGATCTATACGTTCATGACTGAACTGACCTTTACGCTTCAGATTCTTATATCCAACTTACTGCAGAACTGCTGCAAAGGCACCTCAAACTTAACTTGTACAAAATAAACCCACCATCGTTTCTTGTCTTCCATTATCTGTTCTGCACTCCCCTTCTCCTCTATTATCTATTTATTCTGTTCCTCCTGATTTCTCTAACTCAGTTAATGGCAAGAATACCATGCAGCCTCCCAAACCAGATGGTTGGGAATCAATCCTACCCTTCCATCAACCTACCAGTTCAAATACTACTCATTCTTCTTCCTAAGTATTTACTGAAATCTTTTCCTCCTTCTTCCCAACTACCATCGGACTCGTTTTGGACCCTACAACTCATTAAACTCTTGCAACATCTCCTCCTGACTGACCTTCCCACCTCTGATCTTCCCCTACCCCAAATCTACTTCTATTTTCCATGGAGCTGCCACAGTGAGCCACTAAAAAAAGCAAGTGTGACTCTGTCATTCTGTTACTTACAAAGAGGAAGCAATGGCTTCCTCCTACCAAAAAAGTGTAAATCCTAGTTCACAGTTGTTGCTAGGAGGCTCTCTAATAACAATGAAGCACTTGTCAGTCACTTAAGGCGCATCGTGTTTTCAGATTCCTACGTCCGTTTATGCTGTTCTTTCTGCCCGAGCACTTCTCTATGGGTTCTTCCCCAGGTTAACATTCAGCCCACCTTTTAGCCTCAGCCAGTGGGCCCAGAAAGCCTTCGTTGAGGACCTATACCTCATAAAGGTTCAATGCCCTTCCTTTCCGCCTGCCTAGCACAGCGTAAATACCACCGGCAAAGCAGTTAACATGTAGTACATTACATTTTCTTATGGCAAATCTTCCTCAGTGAGACTGCAAGTTGAGAGAGGACTTTCGGTACCTTACTCATCTTTGATCAAAAGTGCCCAGAGCGAGGCACATAATAAACTGATGCTTCTGAAATACATCAGTTTCACTAAATGTGACAATACTTTCAAGGCATCAAGTATTGTACACATATAAGCTAGTATTTTACCAGAATGAAAGAGGATAACTGAAATTAAGAATCTACATGGTTCTTTGAAGAACTCTCAATATGTTCTATAAAAAGAAAAACTTGACTTTGTTTATTCAGTGTAAGCCCATCCCATGTGTGGGCAATTATTAAACCATCACAAAAAACTTTACGAGGTGATTGTTATAAATATTCAGTTTTCAGATGAAGAAACTGAGGCAAGTAAGTGTCAAAATGGAATTCAAACCCAAATCCACCTGACCCCCAAATTCTGTTTTCAGTATGTTATGTTACCTTTGTCAAGTAATAAAATCTACCTAAACTTGATTACCTCATCTTCACAGACATCAGTTTTCTTTCCTTTTTTGTCTTCCTTGTCTTCCTCCTCCTCCTCCTTGTTGCCATCAGCGTCATTGTCCCCGCCCTTCCTTCTTCGCTTGCATCCTGCAGTGGGGGTGGCCGACTCGTGCTGCTCTTCTCCAAGATCGATGCCACCTGAAGTGTCTCTCTTGCCTGCTTTCTTAGCATAAATGATTCGGAGCCTTTAAAATGTAACAAAATTATGATGTACAAGAAAACCTTCTCTTCATACTTTTTAGAGAAAATAATGTGAGTTTTAAGCAAAAATGCCTTATGGTGAGTAATAAGTCAATGGCAATAAAACTAGAGTTAAGGAAATATGTTTCCAGAAATTACAGAATATATTGACTTTTAAGAATTATTCTGGATCTCTTTGGAATTAGAATATATTTAAAAAATAAAACTTAGCTGAAAAAATTAACTAGCAATGACCAATGATAATTCCTGATCCCATGCTATCAGACTGAATAAATTTCTGTTCAAATTATGCAAAGAAATATCCTCTTACATAGAAATTGAGTAATTTCAGCATTACATTTCCTGGCGGGAAACTAATTAAGCTTTAATTGTGAATACATTTGGATATTTTAGACTCTATGAAAGCAAACTTTAATTAGAAAGCAATTTTAAAAAGTGGCAGTTCTAAACAGATTCTACTTATGACAAAAGTAACTTGATAACCAACAACAATCTTAGAAAACGTGATTGCTTGACTTCTTTGGGAGCAAAAATGTAAACTGACTTTTTTCTAAGTTTGAAGCATAAGATGTTCAATGACTCTAATTACAACTTTTGTCCATTGCAGACTCTCACCCTAGGTTTTATTAATTTCTTAATTCATCTTAATTAAGCTTTACCTTTTTTTATTTCTTAGACATAATAAACTTTAAATTCTGTGTTTGGAATTTATGTTTTACTGGGGAATTTATACAATGGGAAACAGTATACTAACTTTAATAAAACAGGACTTACTTGCGGAGTTTACCTTCTACCATCCATTTCTCTCTCCTCAAGTTTGACATATAATCAGTGTTCTTGTCAATTTCACTGTCAATGCAAAAATTTATTAGAAGACAGAAATTAATCCATTATGCAATATGTTAACATGGTGAGTAAACTGTTGCCATTTCTTGCTAAGTAAAAGTGATGTCAATGAGTAGTGAAAACAAGTGAAAAATTATATCAATACAGTATATCACAGCTAGGAGATGTACAGAAGACTTAGTATGTCCACCAATGGTAGTAAATGCATGGCTCTGAAATATACAGATTGATCCTTTTCCTAGAAAGGTAAAGAACTAAAAGTAACAATAATTAAAATATGCAAAATAATGAATAGAAAGAACAAGATGAATATGGATTTGTTCACCGGAACTTGAAATACTAGAGTGCAAAATTTACTTTGACTCTTAAACTTAAGTTTTTAAAAGTACAATACATCAATAAACTAATATTAAATTGTTATTAGCACATAAAAAAACTAAAAAGCTGGATAATTCTATTAATGGCTATGAAGGAAAATCACGTAGTTATTTCTCACTGAAAGATGTCACAGAAAGAAAAAATTCCGGATTCTTGCAAAGGTGCTACCTTCTGGTGCCATAGTAAGAAAAAACTATTTTTATGTTTCCTTATATGAATAATTAACAGAATTAAGTAAACAAAATGGTTGCAAAGCACATGCAGTTAAGATTCAAACTTTCAACAGACTGCAATAAATACATTAAAATAGTAGTAGTAGTAGTAGTCATCTCTGAATGGTGAGATTAAGTGTAATTTTTTTTTCTTTGTGCTTTTCTGTAACTTTGGATTTTGCATTGGTAATCTGTGTTACTTTGTAATATAAATTATTTCGATGAGACAAATTGAGAACAGGAAGGAAGCGCCAGAGAAGTCTAGGCACAGTCTCACCTCACCACCCTCCTGCTGCACGCCAGCTCACTGATCAGGAAGGCCAGCGCCGAGGCTTTCTGGGCCGGAGTGTGGGCCTGAAAAGCCTTGGTCCTCAGGCTTTCGGTGAGCTCAGTCTGTCCACAACGGGCCTCCATAAAGATCTGCAAGATCTCGGAAACATTGTCTCGATTCATACCAACATTCAGCAAATGTTCTCCAAGAGCTGTTTCGGCCTATAAAAGTTTGGCATTTTTGTCAGTATTGATCCTAACCGTACAGAACATAAAAACAATTAAGATTTTTAAATGTTTTTATTATATTATCTATATATTACTGAAAAGGGCTTTATTCAGACTTTAAATGAAGTGAAGATAAAAATAGACCACAGATGACAGACAGGTATTTGAGTACTTGCGTCTTTCTATTCCTTCTTTAGACAGGCAGGAAGGAGAGTATGTGAACTGATGAGTAGATATCATACCTTCTTCGACTATAGAAACTATCTCAAGCTTTCTAAGGCTTTATCTAGGCGTTCTATCAGTACTGGTTGCGGGAGGCCCAGGGGCACTACTGTTGTGTTTTCCAGCTCTAGAGTGTCATGGACTTTATTGTCTGGTATACTAAATAGGAAAATGGAAGAACAAGCAACTGGTGCACCTGGAAACTTCTCTCTCCATCATATTATCTACAGCAAAGCTGACTGAAATGTGTATCTTAGCTGGAATTATGATCCATTTGAATTTCTTGAGTATCCACTGAGAGGTAGAGTCTTAACATGCTGATCTTAGAGGTGCTGCCATTAGCCTCAATTGTTCACAGTGATTGAGAGCACACAGCATAATTTCAAAAGGCATACATAAATTTTAATTCTTTATGATTTATAAATTCTCTTTTGCTAATATCACTTTTCTTAAGTCAGCTTGGTTTTGGCCAAAAGCTAGAGAAAAATAAGAGTCATCTGGGAATATCTACATTCCCTAGGCTTTATGAACCAGGTTTTCCTAGATGTGGACCATTTGCAACTGAAAGCAAATCTACGCTTAACTTTGTGAGATGCGGAAAAAACTAGATCAGTGTATACACTCTTCTGCTAATATGCTAAAGCCAGTTATCAGTGCACTGAGGGTACAAATTAAAATAATTTTTTGTATTTTGTTTTTTTACCTTGTATCCTGTAATTAGACCTGGATCACACACAGCAGCTGACAGGAGCCTCACAAGCAGGTCTTGTACTTTATCCATGCTGTCCCCTAGATTCAGCAATCCCTCTTGAATAATACTCAGGTTTGGAACATCAGTATTTCCATTAAAGCCTAAAGCTTTACCAAACTCTCCTAAGAACTGCAGCACCACGAGACAGTTTGAAAATGTACTTCCAGAGAGAACAAGTCCTGGAATACGAGGCAACTCTGGCAAAGGCTGAAAAATAAAATAAAAAACTAATTAACTAAAAAGGCGATGACTTCAGATCTTCTGAAATAGAACAAGTTGCTGTCTTTCTTTGCTCTTGAATTCTGCCAGTGGTTTTCTGTCTAGACTGTGGATTCCCTGAGGGCATTTCTGCAACCCCATAGTACTAAGCACGGGATTTTGAAACCAAGCAACCATCAATAAATTTTAGTTGAACTCAATACGAACTCAGAATTCTGAAAAAAGAACACAATTTTAATTAACATATTGATAGAACATGGGTTACATAACTGGAGCAACAGAAGAAATAAGCATTTCAAAAGTACTTGGCCATGGACATACTAAGTAGGGCACGTGTACTAATTTCTTCTAATGACAGAGACTGATAATTCACGCTTTTTTGGTAGCTCAGAAACTACCGTGTATCTATGGGCCGATGGGAGGATGGTACCATCTTTGGCTAATTAATGCAGATAAATTATTCGGTCCACATGACCAGAACCCATGATCCTATCAAGAACCCAGTTACACTGCAACTAATAGTCTCTAGGCTTGTAGCAAAACACTAATATTGAATTTCAACACTAAAATTAGAAAGCAGCCTCTTTTGCTACTTCTCAAATATGCTCACATATTAACATTTTAATAACAAAGCTGTAGTACCAGTTGTCATGAATATTTAAGAAGTAAATAAGGCAATAAGGTCCATGAATGAGACTTAATAATAGTATTTTAAATTTTGATTAGAAAAAAATGAACTTTTAAATATTTCTATTTCACTGGTCTTTGTTAAACAATGTTCCTCCACCCTGCAGTTACTGAAACAACTAACCAATGACCTTTTCTAGTAATACTGTGTGGAAACACAGAACGATGGATAATATCTGATAGCATACAAACCTTACATGTTCCATTTGAAAACCATCTAAGTCTGAATCTTTTTTCTTGAACATATCAGACATACACATACCATATGATTAAAAAAATTTATATAACAAAGCTAACAAAAGTAAGGCTTAAAATGGACTTCTATATTTGATTTATTGCATATGGATTTAAACGGAAGTAACAAATTCAAGAAAATAGAGGTCATTTAGGATTTTTTAAATATTGCTCACTGTGAGCCTACTAAATGTGTCAACTAACCTATGTACCCTCTCTGGACATAGGAAAATTTAAACATGCAGTTTTACTAAAACTAGTGTTTATACTTTTATTTGTAGTTAAAAGCATTTGTGCAAAGAATATTATTATCACTAAATCCCCACTAGGATATTTTTGCTTTAAGTGCTTTAGAAAAAGCTGAAAAGAGACAATCACTCTTTGTATTATCAGATGAACATGGCATATAATATAGATGCTATTGACTAACTATAGTATTATCGACAGTATTACACAAATATGTATTATTGACGATTTTCTAGAAATACCATCTTAACTATAGCCAAACATAATTGATTTCTTCTGATAAGTATGTACATTATGCCAGTTAACATGATTATCTCGCTCTTTCCAAATTTCTACTTTTACGTATTTTAGCAACATCTGTGAAAACAACAGGAGAGAAAACACATGAGGTCCTCTGACTGGACACATTTCTTGGCTTTCAAGGTGATAAACAGTATGGACCCTGGAGTTTAACAAATTGGAGTTTGGATCCAAGGTGCCACTTATTAGTTGAGTCATCTTGGGCAAGTTCCTTCACCTCTTTGTGTCAAAGTTTCTCACTTGTAAATGGGCATAAATACCTCTTCTACAGGATTGTGGTGAGGATTAAATGGGAGAATTCATACATAAAAAACACTTAGCACAGTGCCTGGAAAGTAGTCAACATACTCAATGAAAGTTAGCTAACAAGGCTAAAGCACTGAAGGAGGTTACAGATTATAAATCCTGATTTATTTAAATATCTAAGGGGGTTTGAGGAGAAGGTAGATCTTTCTGTATCTAAACGTATAGGAAGGACCAAATGAAACAGAAATCTTATATACTTTTATCATTCACCCTTGTAGATTTGTACAGTGTTTTTATTTCAACGAAAAAGATTGGCAGCACTCCACCACTTATATATTTAGAACTTCCATTTCCAGCGCAGGAGGTTGATAGACTTATTGGTGGCCATCCAGGAGAAGCACACTGACCTAGACTTGGAAATCCACTGCTCAGCTGGAAGTGGAAACCTTCGTACTGGCAGCTCTGGCAGACGAATGAGGTGAGAACACAGCAAATTTATTTATTGAAATGGTTTACATGATAAATTACCTTTTGGTCTGCTAAGCACATGTCTTCATTAGGCTTCTTTAGTTCTTTTGCAATTTCTAATTCTAATCTTCGTTGCTCTAGTTTAAGCTCTTTCTTTAATCTTTTCCCAGCACGTTTTAGTTCTTTTGCAATTTCTAATTCTAATCTTCGTTGCTCTAGTTTAAGCTCTTTCTTTAATCTTTTCCCATCACGTTTTTCTTGCTTCGACCGTTCTTTTTCCTTAAAAAGAAAACCATGCCCACATAGTCTCTTTAACCATTATTAAGTTTGAAAAACCTTTAGTTAAAATTTAAAAAGTGATCTGTGTTATGTCCATGAACAGAACTGTCCAAGCAGGTTTAGCAACAGACATAGGATTGCATAGAAATAACTTATTTTTCTTTTCAGTATTGTCACTCTTTGAATTTCAAAATAATCTTATGACTGTATATATTTTTGTGCAGTTGATCCTTGAACAGCACAGGCTTGGACTGCATGGGTCCACTAATATGCAGGTTTAAAAAAAATACACACACCGGTAACTTTTTGGAGATCTGCAACAATTTGAAAAAAAAAATTTTCTTTTCTCTAGCTTTAGTGTGAGAATACAGCGTATAATACATATAACATACAAAATATGGTTGATGATCTGCTTATGTTATCAGTAAGGCTTCCCAGTCAATGGTAGGCTATTATAAGTAGTTAAGTTTCTGGGGAGTCAGGTGTTATATGCAGAGTTGTTTCCTTAATGTCACATTGTTCAAAGGCCAACTGTGTGTTGTGTGTGTGTGTGCGTGTGTATTCTTGGGCATCATTTTTAACTAGTGATGTGCAGTACTTTTTCCAATTAAAAAACCATAGCTATAATATGGAACAGAAGGTAAGAGTGTGGTCAATTTTTAGGATAAAACGGAGATTTCCA
The DNA here is from genome assembly GCF_030020395.1 of Manis pentadactyla. NCBI lineage: Eukaryota > Metazoa > Chordata > Mammalia > Pholidota > Manidae > Manis > Manis pentadactyla. The sequence goes on from NC_080034.1 coordinate 54,187,831, forward strand.
AGAAATCTTTGAAAATAGTAGGATCTTTAATACTTGGTGACAGGCATCCATTTTTGTTTACTAATACAGATACTTCAAGGGAAACATGGCATCTCAAAATTCAGTGAATTTAGTGAACTTATCCACTAATTTATTATTTAGTCAAATTAGTCACTAATTTATTTAGTGAATTTTAATGAATTGTATAGGACTAATGCAAATCCTGCGGTTCTGGAGTAAGATGACTCAAAGAACCAGCTTCAAATGGCATGTGTAGACAGTCACAACCTAGCCCCACACAAGGTCAGTCTCACGTCTTACTCTCAGGGCATTCTCCAGGCCCTAGTCACACTGACACAGCTGGGTTGAGAAAAGTCTGCATGACAGTTGGAGGCACTGCTTGGATGATGATGTGATGATGCTGCTGAAGATGGAGGAGGAGGAGGAGAAAGAGAAGGAGACGCAGCAACAAAGCTAAGACAGGTGTACATACAAGGTTAAAACTGACTCGCTCTGCCCCTTGTCTTCCCCACCCCAAGGGCGCTAACTCAGTCATCAGGCTGTACCTTAGTGTATGTCATCCCCGCCCTGCTTAGAATTCACAGCTCCTCCTCCTCAACACATACGCCTTTTTTTTTTTTTTACTCTTCCCACAACTACTTTAGGCACTTTAATATTTCTTTTTTGGCTTCCACATAATATAGCATTTATTGAACTCTGGGACAATTATTTGTTTAATGTCTCTCATGTTACTATAAACTTAGACTGGTCAGAAGAACTAATTTATTCACCCGTTTCTTTATGCACCTATTCAATTTCCAGCTGTACAATTTGCCAGGCACAGTTTTTAGTGATTTTTATCCTTTTCCCTGACTCTCAAGTCTGTATCATTTCAACATTCCTCACCCACTGGTCTAAATATTGTTTTCATTTCTGATTACAGTAATTATCATCTGACTCTAACAGACATATTTGGTGTGCTTTAGCATATAAAACTTATTTAAGCATGAATTAATGATTAATTCTACAAATGCCACATAAATAAAGATACGTTAACATCTATACTAGTAGTCATTGAACATATTCAATAGCCAGTCTCTTCTTTACTTTTTATACTTTATATCATGGACAAACATAATTGATATTTTCAATTTTCATTTATACACAAACCTTGTATCCAAAAGGAAAGATGAATACATTTGTTAATAATTCTCAAGTTATATTGAGGAATTTTTAAGTATCTGAAATCACAGTCATGAAACCAATTTTTAACCCCTCAAAAGACCCTCAAACAACATCCCGGTAATTAACGGTAACTACTTTTATTATGGGTAAATAACTGATAAGTTAGGTTTTTGTTTCTATAGGCTTCACTTTTTAATACTGAAACAAAGAGAAAGTTATAATCTAAGGACATAATCAGATTTCAGATGCCATTTGAAACTTATAAGCAACACAAAATAGCTTTAGGGAGATCATTCTGATTGACAGAAACACCACACAGTACAAAGCATTATCCAACAGTTTGCATTTCTGAGTTGGGGGGTCTGCTACTTAAAGAGCTAAAGACATCACAAAAAACCCATATATAAACAAATATACACATACAATAAAAGCACACATTATATACATTTATCTGTGCTAAACATTATTTCATATAGTCATTTTGAGTTTTTATTTTTAATATAATTGATACTGGCATACCATGGCAGCGTTTATTTAAAAAAAAATAACATGCTGATTCAAAATGGATCAAAGACCTGAATGTAAGTCATAAAACCATAAAACTCTTGGATAAAAACATTGGGAAAACTCTTTTTGGACATAAACATGAGCGAATTCCTAGTATCTCTCAGGGCAAGGGAAACAAAAGCAAAAATGAACAAATGGGACTATATCAAGCTGAAAAGCATATGTACATCAAAGGACACCTTCATTGGAAAAAAAAGGAACCCTGTACTATGAGAGAATATATGCATAAATGACAGATCTGATAAAGGGTTGACATCCAAAATATATAAAGAGCTCACGCACCTCAACAAACAAAAAGTGAATAATCTAATTAAAAAATGAGCAGAGGAGCTGAACAGACAGTTATCCAAAGAAGAAATTCAGATGGCCAACAGACACATGAAAGGATGCTGCACATCACTACTCATCAGAGAAATACATATTTAAATCACAATGAGATATCACCTCACACCAGTAAGGATCGCCACCATCCAAAAGACAAACAACAACAAATGTTGGCGAGGTTGTGGAGAAAGAGGAACCCTCCTACACTGCTGGGGGGAATGTAAATTAGTTCAACCATTGTAGAAAGCAGTATAGAGGATCCTCAGGAAGCTCAAAATAGACATACCATTCGACCCAGGAATTCCACTTCTAGGAATTTATCCTAAGAATGCAGCAGCCCAGTTTGAAAAAGACAGATGCACCCCTATGTTTATCACAGCACTATTTACAATAGCCAAGAAATGGAAGCAACCTAAGTGTCCATCAGTAGATGAATGGATAAAGAAGAGGTGGTACATATACACAGTGAAATATTATTCAAAAGAAGAAAACAAATCCTACCATTTGCAACAACATGGATGGAGCTAGAGGATATTATGCTCAGTGAAATAAGCCAGGTGGAGAAAGACAAGTAACAAATGATTTCACTCATATGTGGAGTATAAGAACAAACAAAAACTGAAAGAACAAAACAGCAGCACAATCACAGAACCCAAGAATGGACTCACAGCTACCAAAGGGAAAGGGACTGGGGAGGATGGGTGGGAAGGGAGGGATAAGGGCAGGCAAACAGAAAGGGGGCCTTACCTTTACCATGTATAAAGTGGGGTGGGGGCACGGGGAGGGCTGTGCTACGCAGAGAAGACAAGTAGTGATTCTACAACATCTAACCACGCTGTTGGACAGTGACTGTAATGGGGCTTGTGGGGGGGACTTTGTTGAAGGGGGAAGCCTAGTAAACATAATGTTCTTCATGTCATTGTGGATTAAGGATAACAAAATAAATTTAAAAAACTAAAAACTCTGACTGTCCTCTAAATTTACCTGTTTTCGTTTCTCAGCCTCCAAAAATTTGGCTTTTGCAGCTTCTTCCTTCTTTATCCTCTTAGCCTGTGCATATAAAATAGGTCTCAAAGTCATGCAACAGCACCACCACAACCTGAATATAACCTCAGACTTGAAAATGGAGCTCCATGCCTTGCAAGGTACAAAACAGTATGTAACATGTATGTAGACAATTACAGATTTCCCCTCAGTTTGTTACATTTAACATACTAATTTCATTTCTAACGTATAGATTACAATTAAGATATGCAAAAAAATTCTTAAATTTGTAAGAGTATGTCAGGTTTTTTACTTCAAACTTGTAAAAAGTCTGAAATAATTTGAGTGTTATTTTACCTTAAAACTTAATCACAGAAAAAATGATGTTATGGCATTTTTTGCTTTTTCTGATTTTTGAAAGTAAAACATGATCACTGTACAAAGTTTACAAAAACGGGATAGATTTTAACAATAAAGGTTAAAGGACAAATAAGTAGCATTTAAAAATGCATGTGTCTTACTTTATTTGAAGTTTCTTTTGTAATACTTAAAATTTGAGATAAATCCATTACTTAAATAACATAAATAAAACATGAAACCCAGAAATTGGGGATCAACAGAGGTGAGGCTTAGAACCTAACCACCCCTGTTTTCAGAGAAAACTTCTGCATCTGTGGATGTTTTCTTGCCCTTGTCTAGCTTGGATTAATACTTAATCTATAGGCACACACCTGATCACCTACATTTGCCCTCTCACAGCACTAAACTATGTTTTCTACCTTTATCTTGCATCTACCTACCCCTTCAGCATTTTATTAAAAAATAATAATAAGGGAGAAATGTGGGATTCACAAATAAATCAAGGATCAAAATCAAACGAATATTCATAATTGACCTGATTGTTTATAAATCATGATCCGTGATCAAAACTGAAAGTTTCTGTGATGACTGCCCCTGCACTGTTCACCATGTAAAAACTTGTTCGTTATGCTTCAGAAGATTGGAGACTGTTGAGAATTAGGCTTGGGGTCGATTAATGATTGTTCATTGAGACCTCTATACAGAATTTTATTGTTGTTAACAACCATTTGATCAATAAATATGAGAGATGCCCTCTCAAAAAAAAAAAAAAGAAAACTGAAAACTCAGCAAAAATGGCAAATTACAGACCTCCAAAAATTTGCCCCTCCTTTAATAAAAGCAGTAACAACAACAACAACAACAAGAAAAAATACATTAAACCCTATTTAACCTACTGTAGTTAAATTCAAGGTTTTTTTCCTAATATAATAGAAACATAACCTTTAATGAAGCACATTCTGAATATCAAGCTCGTGCTATCAAATTTGAGCTTTATAATCTTCAAGTCATTACCTAGCAGCTTCATAATTATCTAGTAGTAATTGCCAATGTACTTTAATATTTTCAATTTGGAGGGTTTTAAAATTAATTTGAAATGGGTAAGAGAGTATGTGTGTATGTTTTTAGAAGGAAAAAACCTGTAACTGAAAACCTCAGCTAACCGCATTGCTCAGGGAATAACCCAATTTTTATGACAACAGTTTCCTGAACAGCTAAGGGTTTGGGTTATAATAATTTTCAACATTAAAAAGCTTATTTTGGACAAAAGTACTTTGGATGATTTTGAGACATATACACGTACAGCTTAAATAGACACAGTACACTTAACATAATTTGGCTTTTTCTTGAGGACTTGGGCAGTTATTCTTGACATCAGTTACTATACTACACAGTTTGATAACAGAAATGCCTTTGGGCCATTAAGATGTTGAAAATTCCTTCCTACTTAACTACCAGATTACAGACTGTTGCTAGGCTTCAGAGTTTCTGTTTTTCCTATTTTCCCTTGCTGTCTTTTAGCTATTCCTTTTGCTGTTGCCAGCATGTCCTTGAGCCCTATTCTGTCAGCCCAGTTCTGTCCAAACTCAGAAAACAAACCTGCTTAGACTATTTCCACATTAAACACAATTTTACTTTGGTCATGTTTTATTTCTAAATGAAAAGCAGGTATCTGACTATAAGACTTAATGACGTTTTGAAAAGTAAAGAACATGAGTTTTAACGTATGATCTTTATGACTATATTGGCTATTGAGAGGTTTCCCCTTTCTTTTTTTTCCTTTACTTATTTCCTGGATTTTTACTATTAGGATTAGATAAACTTGCCTAGTAAGGTTCAGAGAGGTCCTTATTCTATGCATTATGTTTAGAGATAATCTGTGATGGACATGTTAATTTGTATGAGTGAGAGAACATACTGATAAAATTTTCATTTTTCAGACTTGAAAATACATAACTATATTACTTTAATCATATCAACTTTAAAAATTCTACCTCTAGAATTTGCTGGGCTCGAAGTTCTTTTTCCATTCTGATTTGTTGTATTCTCTTAATTCTTTCCTGTAGGAAAAATTATGACAATTTTAGATAATAAACTAAATATCTAGGTGGAACGTATTTAAGTGTAATCAAATAATTAAAGATATAAGTACAGATTTTCCAAAAGTAGCCCATGCTCGATATAAATTTTAATTATTTACTTTTAACATTATATATATGCCACCTGTCTTAAATTGGTATGACTTTATAAAATGTCTCAAAACAATTTTAAAATACAAATGCTAAATAAGTATATAGAAACAACATAAACCAAGCTGATTAAACTCAAGTCTTTATAAATATTTGCAAGTACAAGTAATACTCATTCGGAAATAAATATTGGACAGACAAGTAGGATAAAACAGTCTATCAGGAAATCAGGACCCCTAAGGATAGTCCTGAGTTACTGTCACTCATTGCATGAACTTGAACAAATAGAACTACTCTTGCATAAAATAGGGGAGGCACTTGCTCTTTTTTCTCACTGTCACAATTATATTAAAAAAGTTTAAAAAAGTGCACAGTACATCACGATTGTGTGAAGTATTAACAATTGCCGTAACATGATAAATGACATTTCTTTCAATAAATGCAGTAGGCCAAATACAGAAATAATTTGTAATAAATTATAAGTGGTGCTCAAATTCTCTAAATGTCATGTACTAGCTATTGTTTGAATTCAGCAATCTAAATTTTGATGTTACATTTTCATTTTAAAAAACCATTCCATATGCTATAAGCACATCGTTAACAATTTTGAATTCATATATCCCTTTGAAAGTTCCAAATTGGCACTGATGAGGATACTTTTAAAACAATACACCTAAATCCCCCTACTTGCAAATTGCAGCTTTCCTAGGATTTTCAGAGCCAACACATTTTATACTACTGTTTATTACAATACTAACCCCTATTTCCAATGCTAGTTGTACCTTTTGAAGCTATACTTTAATACATTTTTATTTCTTTTTTTCAATTGATGTTATTGATCCCCTGCAGGATAATGAGTTTTCTGGAATTTCTGTTGTGATTTTAGAAGTCTGATCACATTGTATGATTTTGCTAATTGTGATCTTGGTTTTGAATATTATAGCTCAACAAAAATAAACATACAAGTGTATCTTTTCTTTTATCTCCAAGTCTTAGAGAAGGTTGCACTGGATACACATTTGAAATATTTATTTAGATTAGAACTTCAGACCAAAGTATACTCTGAATTTAATCTTTAATCAAGTCAACAAAAGGCATTCATTATTCTCTTAAGAACAGAAATAGGTATAGAATCTTGGCCTTTACTCACCCAGTGTAGAGCTTTCTATTAGTCTGAGTGATTTATATGGATATACGAATATATACTTGGTAGTGCTTTCATTAGAAACAGCAGAGATAAGCATTATTTATAAATCATTACAGTGGAAGGAGCCAAGATGGCGGCGTGAGTAGAGCAGGGAAACCTCCTCCAAAAACCATATATATTTTTGAAAATACAACAAATACAACTATCCCTAAAAGAGAGACCAGAAGATACAGGACAACAGCCAGGCTACATCCACACCTGCGAGAACCCAGCGCCTCCGAAGGGGGTAAGATGGAAGCCACAGCCTGGCGGAACATGAGCGCCCCTCACCGCAACTACAGGCGGTAGGAGAGGAGTCAGAGCGGGGAGGGAGAGGGAGCCCAGGACTGCTAAATACCCAGCCCCAGCCATCCGCACCAGGAGCATAGACACACAGTGTGTGGTGAGCTGGATGCTAGAGAAATGGGACAGTAAAACCTGAGAGCTGTCCCTGCAGCCAGAGCCCCTGGGACAAAGAAAAGCGAGTGCTTTTTGAAAGTCTTCAAGGGACAGAAGCCTCACAGGTGGACGGAAACGCCCCGGCGCAATCAGCCCAGTAACTGGGAATTCCGGGAAACTCCGGGCGCCCCAACCCCCTGGGTGGCAGTGGTACTCGGAGGCCCCTCACGGTCATAAACAGGCTCCCTCCCATTTCCACTCCAATGTGGCTCCGCCATAGCAGAACAGTAGCGTGAGGCCGGCCACTCCCACGGAAGCAGAGCAGAGCTTCCTCCACAACCGCCGGGTAAGAATAAGAAACCTCGTCTGCGTGCAGCTGCCCAGCACAAGCCGCTAGGGGTCATCGTTCTCCCAGGAGAGGAAGGCCACAAACCAGCAAGAACGGACCTTCACCCAGCCAACATACACGCCAGCTCTCCACAACTACTTCCATCGCCATGAAAAGACAGAAAAATTTGATACAGAACAGACTAACCCAGACATCCTCCCCTGAGAAGGAACCTGGGGAGATAGACCTAACCAATCTCCCTGAAAAATAATTCAAAATAAAGGTCATAACCATGCTGACGGATCTTCAGGGAAGTATGCAAGAGCTAAGGGGATGAAGTTCGGAGGGAGATTACAGAAATAAAACAATCTCTGGAAGGACTTAAGAGCAAACTGGATGAGGTGCAAGAGGCCGTTAATGGAATAGAAATCAGAGAACAGGAACGCAGACAAGCTGACACAGAGAGAGATAAAAGGATGCCAGGAATGAAAGAATAAATGAGAGAACTATGTGGCCATTCCAAACGAAACAATATTCGCATCATAGGGGTACTAGAAGAAGAGAGAGAAAAAGTGAAAGTGTCCTTGAAGAAATAATTGCTGAAAACTTCCCAAAACTGGGGGAGGAAATAGTTGCTTATACCATGGAAGCACACAGAACTCCAAAGAGGACAACACCAAGACACATAATAATTAAAATGGCAAAGATCAAGAACAAGGACAGAGTCTAAAAGACAGCTAGAGAGAGGAAAAAGGTCACCTACAGGGAAAACGCATCAGGCTATCATCAGACATCTCAACAGAACCCTTGCAGGCCAGAAGAGAATGGCATGATATATTTAATGCAATGAAACAGAAGGGCCTTGAACCAACGATAGTGTATCCAGCACGATTATCATTTAAATATGAAGGAGGGAGTAAACAATTCCCAGACAAGCAAAAGTTGAGGGAATTTGCCTCCCGCAAACCACCTTTACAGGGTATTCTAGAGGGACAGCTCTAGATGGGAGCACTACCAAGGCTAAACAGATGTCACCAGAGAATATAAAATCATAGCAAAGAAACCAAACCAACCAAATACTAACAAAAGGCAAAAAATAAAATCAACTACACACAAAACCATTTAAAGGAAACACAAAAGAGCAGAGAATAAAACACCCAACATATAAACAATGGAGGAGGAGGAATAAGAAAGGAGAGAATTAAACAATCACCACACAGTATCTACAATTGCTCAATAAGCAAGTGAAGTTAGGCAGTAAGATACTAAAGAAGCTAACCTTGAACCATTGGTAACTACAAATCTAAAGCCTGCAATGGCGGTAAGTACAAATCTTTCAATAGTCACCGTACATGTAAATGGACTGAATGCACCAATCAAAAGACACAGAGTAACAGAATGGATAAAAAAACAAGACCCATCTATTTGCTTACAAGAGACCCACCTCAAACCCAAAGACATGTACAGACTAAAAGTCAAGGGATGGAAAATGATATTCCATGCAAACAACAGGGAGAAAACTGCAGGTGTGGCAGTACTAGTAGCAGACAAAATAGACTTAAATACAAAGAAAGTCAAAAGAAATAAAGAAGGACATTACATAATGACAAACGGGTCACTGCAAAAAGAGGATATAACCATTGTAAATATCTATGCACCCAACACAGGAGCACCAGTATATGTGAAACAAATACCAACAAAACTAAAAGGAGGAAATAGAATGCAATGCATTCATTTTGGGAGACTTCAACACACCACTCACTCCAAAGGACAGACCCACCAGACAGAAAATAAGTAAGGACACAGAGGCACTGAACAACACACTACAACAGATGGACTTAAAAGACATCTAGAGAACTCTATATCCAAAAGTAACAGGATACACAGTCTTCTCAAGTACACATGGAACATTCTACAGAATAGACCACATACTAGGCCACAAGAAGAGCCTCAGTATATTCAAAAAGATTGAAATTCTACCAACCAACGTTTCAGACCACAAAGGAATAAAACTAGAAATAAATCATACAAAGAAAGCAAAAAGGCCCACAAACACATGCAGGCTTAACAAAGTGCTCCTAAATAATCAATGGATCAACGACTATATTAATATAGAGATCAAGCAATATATGGAAACAAATGACAACAACAGCAAAAAGCCCCAACTTCTGTGGGATGCAGCGAAAGCAGTCTTAAGAGGAAAGTATATAGCAATCCAGGCATATTTAAAGAAGGAAGAACAATCCCAAATGAATAGTCTCATCTCAATTATCGAAATTGGAAAAAGAAGAACAAATGAGGCCTAAAGTCAACAGAAGGAGGGACATAATAAAGATCAGAGAAGAAATAAATAAAATTGAGAAGAGTAAAGTAGAAAAAAAAAAATCAAAGAAACCAAGAGCTGGTTCTTTGAGAAAATAAACAAAATAGATAACCCTCTAGCCAGACTTATTAAGAGAAAGAGAGAATCAACACACATCAACAGAATCGAAATGAGAAAGGAAAAATCACGAGAGACCCCATAGAAATACAAAGAATTATTAGAGAATACTATGAAAACCTGTATGTGAACAAGCTGGAAAACCTAGAAGAAATGGACTTCTTAGAAAAATACAACCATCCAAGACTGATCAAGGAAGAAACACAAAATCTAAACAAACCAATTACCAGCAAAGAAATTAAAGCGGTAATCAAAGAACTACCCAGGAACAAAACCCCAGGGCGAGATGGATTTTCCTTGCAATATTATCGCACATACAGAGAAGACATAATACCCATTGTCCTTAAAGTTTTCCAAAAAATAGAGGAGGAGGTAATACTCCCAAACTAATTCTATGAAGCCAACATCACCCTAATACCAAAACCAGGCAAAGACTCCATCAAAAAAGAAAATTATAGACGAGTATCCCTGATGAACGTAGATGCAAAAATACTCAAAAAAATATTAGCAAACCAAATTCAAAAATACATCAAAAGAATCGTACACCATGACCAAGTGGGATTCATCCCAGGGATGCAAGGATGGTACAACATTCGAAAATCAACCATCATCATCCACCACATAAACAAAAAGGACAAACACCACATGACTATTTCCATAGATGCTGAAAAAGCATTCGACAAAATTCAACATCCATTCATGATAAAAACTCTCAGCAAAATGGGTATAGAGGGCAAGTACCTCAACATAATAAAGGCCATATATGATAAACCCACAGCCAACATCATATTGAACAGCGAGAAACTGAAAGCTATTCCTCTGACATTGGGAACAAGACAGGGATGCCCACTCTCCCCACTGTTACTCAACATAATACTGGAGGTCCTAGTAACGGCAATTACACAAAACAAAGAAATACAAGAAATCCAAACTGGTAAAGCAGAGGTTAAACTGTCACTATTGGCAGATGACATGATATTGTACATACAAAACCCTAAAGACTCCATTCCAAAACTACCAGAACTGATATCGGAATACAGCAAAGTTGCAGGATACAAAATTAACACACAGAAATCTGTGCTTTCCTATAAACTAACAATGAACTAACACAAAGAGAAATCAGGAAAACAATTCCATTCACAATTGCTTCAAAAAGAATAAAATACCTAGGAATAAACCTAACCAAGGAAGTGAAAGACCTATACCCTGAAAACTGTAAGATTCTCTTAAGAGAAATTAAAGAGGATACTAGCAAATGGAAACTCATCCCATGCACCTGGCTAGGAAGAATTAATACCGTCAAAATGGCCATCCTGCCCACACCAATAAGCAGACTTGTGGCAAGCCCTACCATATTACCAACAATATTCTTCAATGAACTGCAATGAATAGTTCAAAAATTCATATGGAAACACCAAAGACCCCAAATAGCCAAAGCAATCCTGAGAAGGAAGTATAAAGTGGGGGGGATCTCGACTCCCCAACTTCAGGCTCTACTACAGAACCACAGTATTCAAAAATTGGAAAACTATATGCAAGAGAAAGAAACCAGATTATTGTTTAACCCCATACAAAAAAGTAAACGCAGAATGGATCAAAGATCTGAATGTAAGTCATGAAACCATGAAACTCTTAAAAGAAAACACAGGCAAAACTTACTTGGACATAAACACGAGAAACTTCTTCATGAACATATCTCCCCGGGAAAAGGAAACAAAAGCAAAAATGAATAAGTGGGGCTATGTTAGGCTGAAAAGCTTCTGTAGAGCAAAGGACACCTTTATTAGAACAAAAAGGTACCCTGCAGTATGGGAGAATATATTCATAAATGACAGATCTGATAAAGGGTTGACATCCAAAATATATAAAGAGCTCACACCCTCAACAAACAAAAAGTGAATAATCCAATTAAAAAATGAGCAGAGGAGCTGAAAAGACAGTTCTCAAAGGAAGAAATTCAGATGGAAAATCAGACACATGAAAAGATGCTCCACATCGCTTGTCATCAGAGAAATGCAAATTAAAACCACAATAAGATACCACCTCATACCAGTAGGGATCGCCACCATCCAAAAGACAAACAACAACAAATGTTGCTGAGATTGTGGAGAAAGGGGAACCCTCCTACACTGCGGGGGGGAATGTAAATTAGTTCAACCATTGTGGAAAGCAGTATAGAGGATCCTCAGGAAGCTCAAAATAGACATACCATTCGACCCAGCAATTCCACTTCTAGGAATTTATCCTAAGAATGCAGCAGCCCAGTTTGAAAAAGACAGATGCACCCCTATGTTTATTGCAGCACTATTTACAATAGCCAAGAAATGGAAGCAACCTAAGTGTCCATCAGTAGATGAATGGATAAAGAAGAGGTGGTACATATACACAGTGAAATATTATTCAGCCAAAAGAAGAAAACAAATCCGACCATTTGGAACAACATGGATGAAGCAAGAGGATATTATGCTCAGTGAAATAAGCCAGGCGGAAAAAAGACAAGTACCAAAAGATTTCACTCATATGTGGAGTATAAGAACAAACAAAAACTGAAGGAACAAAATAGTAGCACAATCACAGAACCCAAGAATGGACTAACAGTTACCAAAGGGAAAGGGACTGGGGAGGACGGGTGGGAAGGGAGGGATAAGGGCAGGCAAACAGAAAGGGGGCCTTACGATTAGCATGTATAATGCGTGGTTGGGGCACAGTGAGGGCTGTGCAACACAGAGAAGACAAGTAGTGATTCTACGAAATCTTACTACGCTGATGGACAGTGACTGTAATGGGGCTTGTGGGGGGGACTTTGTTGAGGTGAGGAGCCTAGTAAACATAATGTTCTTCATGTTGTTGTGGATTTAGGATAACAAAATAAATTTAAAAAACTGTAAACTGACTGTCCTCTAAATTTACCTGTTTTCGTTTCTCAGCCTCCAAAAATTTAGCTTTTGCAGCTTCTTCCTTCTTTATCCTTTTAGCCTGTGCATATAAAATAGGTCTCAAAGTCATGCAACAGCACCACTACAACCTGAATATAACCTCAGACTTGAAAATGGAGCTCCATGCTTCGCAAGGTACAAAACAGTATGTAACATGTATGTAGACAATTACAGATTTCCCCTCAGTTTGTTACATTTAACATACTAATTTCGTTTCTAATGTATAGATTACAATTAAGATGTACAAAAAAATTCATAAATCGTAAGAGTATGTCAGGTTTTCTTCTTCAAACTCTGTAACAAGTCTGAAATAATTTGAGTGTTACTTTAAAGAAAAAATGATGTTATGGCATTTTTTGCTTGTTCTCTGACTTTTTTAAAGTAAAGCATGATCACTGCAGAAAGTTTAGAAAAACAGGATAGATTTTAATGATAAAGGTTAAAAGACAAATAAATAACATTTAAAAATGCATGTGTCTTACTTTATTTGAAGTTTCTTTTGTAATACTTAAAATTTGAGATAAATCCATTAATTAAATAACTTAAATGAAACATTAAACCCGATTTAAACTGTGGTTAAATTGAAGGTTTTTTTCCCCTAATATAATGGAAACATAACCTTTAATGAAGCACATTCTGAATATCAAACTCATTCTATCAAGATTGAGCTTTATTATCTTAAAGTCATTAACTAGTAGCTTCATAATTATCTAGTAGTAATTGCCAATTTACTTTAATATTTTCAATTTGGAGGGTTTAAAAATTAATTTGAAATGTGGAAGGGAATATGTGTATATATTTTTAGAAGGAAAAAACCTGTAACTGAAAACCTCAGCTAACCGCATTGCTCAGGGAATAACCCAATTTTTATGGCAACAGTTTCCTTAACAGCTAAGGGTTTGGGTTATAATAATTCTCAACATTAAAAAGTTTATTTTGGACAAAAGTATTTTGGATAATTTTGAGACATATACATGTACAGCTTAGACACAGTACACTTAACATAATTTGGCTTTTTCTTGAGGACTTGGGCAGTTATTCTTGACATCAGTTACTATACTACACAGTTTGATAACAGAAATGCCTTTTGGCCATTAAGGTGTTGAAAATTGCTTCCTATTTAACTACCAGATTACAGACTGTTGCTAGGCTTTGGAGTTTCTCTTTATCCTATTTTCCCTTGCTGTCTTTTAGCTATTCCTTTTGCTGTTGCCAGCATGTCCTTGAGCCCTATTCTTTCAGCCCAGTTCTGTCAGAACTCAGAAAACAAACCTGGTTAAACTGTTTCCACATTGAACATTTACTTCTACTTTTGCCATGTTTCATTTCTAAATTAAAAGCAGGTATCTGACTATAAGACTTAATGACATTTTGAAAAGTAGAGGGCACGAGTTTTAGCGTATCATCTTTATGACTATATTGGCTATTGAGAGGTTTCCCTTTTTTTCCTTTACTAATTTCCTGGATTTTTACTATTAGGATTAGATAAACTTGCCTAGTAAGGTTCAGGGAGGTCCTTATTCTACGCATTATGTTTACAGATAATTTGTGATGGACATGTTAATGTGTATGAGTGAGAGAACATACCAATAAAATTTTCATTTTTCAGACTTTAAAATACATGACTATATTACTTTAATCATATCAAATTTAAGAATTCTACCTCTAGAATTTGCTGAGCTCGAAGTTCTTTTTCCATTCTGATTTGTTGTATTCTCTTAATTCTTTCCTGTAGGAAAAATTATGACAATTTAAGATAATAAACTAAATATCTAGGTGGAAGGTATTTAAGTGGAATCAAATAATTAAAGAAAAAAGTACAGATTTAACAAAGGTTGCCCATGCTGGATATAAATTTTAATTATTTACCTTAACATTATATATATGCCACCTGTCTTAAATTGGTATCACTTTATAAAGTATCTCAAAAAAATTTTAAAATACAAATGCTAAATAAGTATATAGAAACAACATAAACCAAGCTGGTTATACTCAAGTCTTTATAAATATTAGCAAGTACAAGTAATACTCATTCGGAAATAAATATTGGACAGACAAGTAGGATAAAACAGTCCATCAGGAAATCAGGACACCTAACGCTAGTCCTGAGTTACTGTCACTCATTGCATGAACTTGAACAAATAGAACTACTCTTGCATAAAATAGGGGAGGCACTTGCTCTTTTTCTCACTGTCACAATTAAATTAAAAACGCTTAAAAAAGTGCACAGTACATCACGATTGTACGAAGTGTTAACAATTGCCGTAACATGATAAATGACATTACTTTCAATAACTGCAGTAAGGAAAATACAGAAATAATTTCTAATAACTTATAAGTGGTGCTCACATTGTCTAAATATAATGTAGTAGTTATTGTTTGAATTCAGCAATCTACATTTTGATAACGTTACATTTTCATTTTAAAAAATCATTGCATATGCTATAAGCACACCGTTAACAATTTTAAATTCATAAATCCCTTTGAAAGTCCTAAATTGGCACTGATGAGGATAGTTTTAAAAAAATACACCTAAAATACCCTACTTGTAAATTGCAGCTATCCTAGGATTTTCAGAGCCAACACATTTTATACTACTGCATATTATAATACCCACCCCTATTTAAAATGCTAGTTGTACCTTTTGAAGCTATATTTTAATATTTTTATTTCTTTTTATGCATTGATGTTATTGATCCCCTGTAGGGATTCACTGCAGGATAATGAGATTTCTGGAATTTCTGTTGTGATTTTAGAAGACTGATCACATTCTATGATTTTGCTGATTGTGATCCTAGGTTTTGAATATTATAGCTCGCCAAAAATAAACATACAAATGTATCTTTTGTTTTATTTCCAAGTCTTAGAGAAGGCTGCACTTGATCCACATTTGAAATATTTATTTAGAGTAGAACTTGAGACCAAAGCATACTCTGAATTTAATCTTTAATCAAGTCAACAAAAGTCATTCACTATTCTCTTAAGCACAGAAATAGGTATAGAACCTTGGGCTTAGCTCACCCAGTGTAGAGAGCTTTGTTTCAGTCTGAGTGATTTATAAAGATGTACATATATATATTTGGTAGTACTTTCATTAGCAATAGCAGAGATAAGCATTACTTATAAATCATTATAGGGGAAGGAGCCAAGATGGCGGCGTGAGTAGAGTGGCGGAAACCTCCTCCAAAAACCATTTATTTTTCAAAATAGAACAAATACAACTATCCCTAAAAGAAAGACCAGAAGATACAGGACAACAGCCAGGCTACATCCATACCTGCGAGAACTGAGCGCCTCCAAAGGGGGTAAGATGGAATCCGCACCCGGCGGGACACAAGTGCCCCTCAGCTCAGCTCACGGGGGGAGGAGAGGAGTCAGAGTGGGGAGTGAAAGGGAGCCCAGGACTGCTAAATACCCAGCCCCAGCCATCCGCACCAGGAGCGCAGACACACAGCGTGTGGGGATCTGGATGCTAGAGAAACAGGACAGTAAAACCTGCGAGCTGTCCCCACAGCCTGCGTCCCTTGGACAAAGAAAACGAAGTGCTTTTTGGAAGTCTTAAAGGGACAGGAGCCTCACAGCTGGAGGGCAGCGCCCCAGCGCAATCAGCCCAGTTACTGGGAACCCCGCAGAACTCCAGGTGCCCCACCCCCTTAGTGGCAGCGCAGCTCGGAGCCCCGTCACAGTGATAAACAGCCTCCCTCCCATTTCCCCTCCGACGTGGCTCTGCCATAGCAGGACAGTAGCCTGAGGATGGCCAAGCCCACGGCAACAGAGCAGAGCTTCCTGCACAACCAACGGGCAAGAATAAGAAACCCCGTCTGCGTGCAGCTGCCCAGCACGAGCCACTAGGGGTCGCCGTTCTCCATGAGAGGAAGGCCACAAACCAGCAAGAAGGGACGTTCTCCCACCCGACATTCACGACAGCTCCCCACAACTACCTCTATTGCCATGAAAAGACAGAAGAATTTCATACAGACCAGACTAACCTAGACATCCTCCCCTGAGAAGGAACCTGGGGAGATAGACCTAACAAATTTCCCTGAAAAAGAATTCAAAATAAAGGTCATAACCATGCTAACGGATCTTCAGAGAAATATGCAAGAGCTAAGGGATGAAGTCTGCAGGGAGATTACAGAAATAAAATAATCTCTCGAAGTACTTAAGAGCAGACTGGATGAGGTGGAAGAGGCTGTTAATGGAATAGAAATCAGAGAACAAGAACGCAGAGAAGCTGACGCAGAGAGAGGTAAAAGGATGTCCAGGAATGAAAGAATATTAAGAGAACTGTGTCGCCAAATCAAATGGAACAATATTTGCATTATAGGGGTACCAGAAGAAGAAGAGAGAGAAAAAGGGATAGAAAGTGCACTTTAAGAAATAATTGCTGAAAGCTTCCAAAAAATGGGAGGAAATAGTTGCAGAGACCACGGAGGCACACAGAACTCCAAAGAGGAAAACACCAAGACACATAATAATGAAAATGGCAAAGATCAAGGCAAAGGACATAGTTATAAAGGCAGCTAGAGAGAAGAAAAAGGTCACCAACAAGGGAAAACCCATTAGGCTATCATCAAACTTCTCAGCAGAAACCTTACAGGCAAGAAGAGAATGGCATGATATATTTAATGCAATGAAACAGAAGGGCCTTGAACCAAGAATACTCTATTCAGCACGATTATCACTTAAATATGAAGGAGGGAATAAACAATTCCCAGACAAGAAAAAGTTGAGGGAATTTACCTCCCGCAAATCACCTTTACAGGGTATTGTAGAGGCACAGCTCTACATGGGAGCACTACCAAGGCTAAACAGATGTCACCAGAGAAAATAAAATCACAGCAAAGGAACCAGAACAACCAAATACTAACGAAAGGAAAAAACCAAAATCAACTACACACAAACCAGTTAAAGAAAACACAAAAGAGCATAGAATAAAACACCCAACATATAAAGAATGGAGGAGGAGGAATAAGAAAGGAGAGAAATAAACAATCACCACACAGTGTCTACAATAGCTCAATAAGCAAGTGAAGTTAGGCAGTAAGATACTAAAGAAGCAAACCTTGAACCTATGGTAACCATAAATCTAAAGCCTGCAATGGCAATAAGTACATATCTTTCAATAATCACCGTACATGTAAATGGACTGAATGCACCAATCAAAACACACAGAGTAATAGAATGGATAAAAAAGCAAGACCCATCTATATGCTGCTTACAAGAGACTCACCTCAAACCCAAAGACATGCAGAGACAAAAAGTCAAGGGATGGAAAATGATATTCCAAGCAAACAACAGGGAGAAAAAAGCAGGTGTGGCAGTACTAGTAGCAGACAAAATAGACTTAAATACAAAGAAAGTCACAAGAGATAAAGAAGGACATGACATAATGATAAAGGGGTCACTGCAACAAGAAGATATAAAAATTGTAAATATCTATGCACCCAACGCAGGAGCACCGGTATATGTGAAACAAATACCAACAAAACTAAAAGGAGGAAATAGAATGCAATGCATTCATTTTGGGAGACTTCAACACACCACTCACTCCAAAGGACAGATCCACTGGACAGAAAATAAGTAAGGACACAGAGGCACTGAACAACACACTACAACAGATGGACTTAAAAGACATCTAGAGAACTCTACATCCAAAAGTAACAGGATACAGTCTTCTCAAGTGCACATGGAACATTCTACAGAATAGACCACATACTAGGCCACAAGAAGAGCCTCAGTATATTCAAAAAGATTGAAATTCTACCAACCAACGTTTCAGACCACAAAGGAATAAAACTAGAAATAAATCATACAAAGAAAGCAAAAAGGCCCACAAACACATGGAGGCTTAACAAAGTGCTCCTAAATAATCAAAGGATCAACAACCAGATTAAAATAGAGATCAAGCAATAAATGGAAACAAATGGCAACAAAACAATGTCCCAAGTTCTGTGGGATGCAGCGAAAGCAGTCTTAAGAGGAAAGTATATAACAACCAGATTAAAATAGAGATCAAGCAATAAATGGAAACAAATGGCAACAAAACAATGTCCCAAGTTCTGTGGGATGCAGCGAAAGCAGTCTTAAGAGGAAAGTATATAGCAATCCAGGCATATTTAAAGAAGGAAGAACAATCCCAAATAAATAGTCAAATGTCACAATTATCGAAATTGGAAGAAGAAGAACAAATGAGGCCTAAAGTCAACAGAAGGAGGCACATAATAAAGATCAGAGAAGAAATAAATAAAATTGAGGAATAAAATACAAAAAAAAAATCAGTGCAACCAAGAGCTGGTTCTTTCAGACAATAAACAAAATAGATAAGCCTCTAGCCACACTTATTAAGAGAAAAAGAGAATCAACACACACCCACAGCATCGGAAACGAGAAAGGAAAAATCACCATGGACCCCATAGAAATACAAAGAATTATTAGAGAATACTGTGAAAACCTAAATGCTAACAAGCTGGAAATCCTAGAAGAAATGGACTTAGAAAAATACAACCTTCCAAGACTGACCAAGGAAGAAACACAAAAATTAAACAAACCAATTACCAGCAAAGAAATTGAAGCGGTAATCAAAAAACTTCCCAGGAACAAAACCCCCGGGCCAGATGGATTTACTTCTGAATTTTATCAGACATACAGAGAAGACATAATACCCACTCTCCTTAAAGTTTTCCAAAAAATAGAAGAAGAGGAAATACTCCCAAACTCATTCTATGAAGCCAAAATCACGCTAATATCAAAACCAGGCAAAGACCCCACAAAAAAAGATTACACACCAGTATCTCTAATGAACGTAGATGCAAAAATACTCAACAAAATACTAGCAAACCAAATTCAAAAATACATCACAAGGATCATACACCATGATCAAGTAGGATTCATCCCAGGGATGCAGGGATGGTACAACATTCGAAAATCAACCAACATCATCCACCACATGAACAAAAAGGACAAACACCACGTGAGCATCTCCATAGATCCTGAAAAAGCATTCGACAAAATTCAACATTCATTCATGAGAAAAACCGTCAGTAAAATGGATATAGAGGGCAAGTACCTCAACATAATAAAGGCAATATATGACAAGCCCACAGCCAACATCATACATAATAGTGAGAAGCTGAAAGCTTTTCACCTGACATCGGGAACAAGACAGGGATGCCCATTCTCCCAAATGCTATTCAACATAACACTGGAGGTCCTAGTAACGGCAATTACACAAAACAAAGAAATACAAGGAATCCAAACTGGCAAAGAAGAGGTTAAACTGTCACTATTGGCAGATGACATGATACTGTACAAAACAAAACCTAAAGACCCACTCCAAAACTACTAGATCTGATATTGCAATACAGCAAAGTTGCAGGATACAAAATTAACACACAGAAATCTGTGCCTTTCCTATACACTAACAATGAACTAACAGAAAGAGAAATCAGGAAAACAATTCCATTCACAACTGCAACAAAAAGAATAAAATACCTAGGAATAAAGCTAACCAAGGAAGTGAAAGACTTCGAACCTGAAAACTATAAGACACTCTTAAGAGAGATTAAAGAGGACACTAGCAAATGGAAACTCATCCCATGCTCTTGGCTAGGAAGAATTAATATCATCAAAATGGCCATCCTGCCCAAAGAAATAATACAGATTCAATGCAATCCCTATCAAATTACCAACAACATTGTTCAACGAACTGGAACAAATAGTTTAAAAATTCATATGGAAACACCAAAGACCCCGAATAGCCAAAGCAATCCTCAGAAGGTAGAATAAAGTGGGGGAGATCTCACTCCCCAACTTCAAGCTCTACTACAAAGCCACAGTATTCAAAAACTGGACAACTACATGTAAGAGAATGGAACCAGATTATTGTCTAACCCCATACAAAAGAGGAAAATCAGAATGGATCAAAGATCTGATTTTAAGTCATGAAACCATAAAATTCTTTAAAGAAAACATAGGCAAAACTTTCTTGGACATAAACACGAGCAACTTCTTCATGAACATATCTCCCCGGGCAAGGGAAACAAAAGCAAAAATGAAAAAGTGGGACTATATCAAGCTGAAAAGCTTCTGTACAGCAAAGGACACCATCATTAGAATAGGAAGGTATCCTACAGTATGGGAGAATATATTCATACATGACAGATCCAATAACAGGTTGACATCTAAAATATATAAAGAGCTCACGCACATCAACAAAAAAAAGCGAATAATCCAATTAAAAAATGAGTAGAGGAGTGGAACAGACAGTTCGTCAAAGAAGAAATTCAGATTGCCAACAGACATATGAAAAGATGCTCCACATCGCTTGTGATCAGAGAAATGCAAAGTAAAAGCACAATGAGACATCACCTCACACCAGTAAGGATCACCACCATCCAAAAGACAAACAACAAATGTTGGCGAGGTTGTGGAGAAAGGGGAACCCTCCTACACTGCTGGTGGGAATGTAAATTAATTCATCAATTGTGGAATGCAGTATGGATGTTCTTCAGAGAGCTCAAAATAGAAATACCATTTGACCCAGGAATTTCACTTCTGGGAATTTACCCTAACAATGAAGCAGCCCAGTTTGAAAAAGACAGATGCACCCCTATGTTTATCGCAGCACTATTTACAATAGCCAAGAAATGAAAGCAAACTAAGTGTCCATCAATAGATGGATAGATAAAGACGAGGTGGTACATATACACAGTGGAGTATTATTCAGCCATAAGAACAAAACAAATCCTACCATTTGCAACAACATGGATGGAGCTAGAGGATATTATGCTCAGTGAAATAAGCCAGGTGGAGAAAGACAAGTAACAAATGATTTCACTCATATGTGGAGTATAAGAACAAACAAAAACTGAAAGAACAAAACAGCAGCACAATCACAGAACCCAAGAATGGACTCACAGCTACCAAAGGGAAAGGAACTGGGGAGGATGGTTGGGAAGGGAGGGATAAGGGCAGGCAAACAGAAAGGGGGCCTTACCTTTACCATGTATAAAGTGGGGTGGGGGCATGGGGAGGGCTGTGCTACGCAGAGAAGACAAGTAGTGATTCTACAACATCTAACCACGCTGTTGGACAGTGACTGTAATGGGACTTGTGGGGGGGACTTTGTTGAAGGGGGAAGCCTAGTAAACATAATGTTCTTCATGTCATTGTGGATTAAGGATAACAAAATAAATTTAAAAAACTAAAAACTCTGACTGTCCTCTAAATTTACCTGTTTTCGTTTCTCAGCCTCCAAAAATTTGGCTTTTGCAGCTTCTTCCTTCTTTATCCTTTTAGCCTGTGCATATAAAATAGGTCTCAAAGTCATGCAACAGCACCACCACAACCTGAATATAACCTCAGACTTGAAAATGGAGCTCCATGCCTCGCAAGGTACAGAACAGTATGTAACATGTATGTAGACAATTAGAGATTTCCCCTCAGATTGTTACGTTTAACATACTAATTTCATTTCTAATGTATAGATTACACTTAAGATATACAAAAAAATTCTGAAATCGTAACAGTATGTCAGGCTTTCTTCTTCAAACTCTGTAAAAATTCTGAAATAATTTGAGTGTTATTTTACCTTAAAACTTAATCACAGAAAAGTGATGTTATGTCATTTGTTGCTTGTTCTCTGATTTTTTAAAGAAAAACATGATCAGTGTAGAAAGTTTAGAAAAACGGGATAGATTTTAACAATAAAGGTTAAAGGACAAATAAGTAACATTTTAAAATGCATGTGTCTACTTTATTTGAAGTTTCTTTTGTAGTACTTAAATTTGAGATAAATCCATTACTTAAATAACATAAATGAAACATTAAACCCGATTTAACCTACTGTGGTTAAATTCAAGGTTTTTTTTCCCTAATATAATGGAAACATAACTTTCATGAAGCACATTGTGAATATCAAGCTCATGCTATCAAATTTGAGCTTTATAATCTTCAAGTCATTAACTAGTAGCTTCATAATTATCTAGTAGTAATTGCCAAAGTACTTTAATATTTTCAATTTGGAGGGTTTTAAAATTAATTTGAAATGGGTAAGGGAATATGTGTATATGTTTTTAGAAGGAAAAAACCTGTAACTGTGAAAACCTCAGCTAACCGCATTGCTCAGGGAATGAGCCAATTTTTATGGCAACAGTTTCCTGAACAGCTAAGGGTTTGGGTTATAATAATTTTCAACATTAAAAAGCTTATTTTGGACAAAAGTACTTTGGATAATTTTGAGACATATACACGTACAGCTCAGATAGACACAGCACACTTAACATAATTTGGCTTTTTCTTGAAGACTTGAGCAGTTATTCTTGACATCAGTTACTATACTACACAGTTTGATAACAGAAATGCCTTTGGGCCATTAAGGTGTTGAAAATTGCTTCCTTTTTAACTACAAGATTACAGACTGTTGCTAGGCTTTGGAGTTTCTCTTTATCCTATTTTCCCTTGCTGTCTTTTAGCTATTCCTTTTGCTGTTGCCAGCATGTCCTTGAGCCCTATTCTGTCAGCCCAGTTCTGTCCAAACTCAGAAAACAAACCTGCTTAGACTATTTCCACATTAAACACAATTTTACTTTGGTCATGTTTTATTTCTAAATGAAAAGCAGGTATCTGACTATAAGACTTAATGATGTTTTGAAAAGTAAAGAACATGAGTTTTAACGTATGATCTTTATGACTATATTGGCTATTGAGAGGTTTTCCCCTTTTTTTCCCTTTACTTATTTCCTGGATTTTTACTATTAGGATTAGATAAACTTGCCTAGTAAGGTTCAGAGAGGTCCTTATTCTACGCATTATGTTTACAGATAATTTGTGATGGACATGTTAATGTGTATGAGTGAGAGAACATACTGATAAAATTTTCATTTTTCAGACTTTAAAATACATGACTATATTACTTTAATCATATCAAATTTAAGAATTCTACCTCTAGAATTTGTTGGGCTCGAAGTTCTTTTTCCATTCTGATTTGTTGTATTCTCTTAATTCTTTCCTGTAGGAAAAATTATGACAATTTAAGATAATAAACTAAATATCTAGGTGGAAGGTATTTAAGTGGAATCAAATAATTAAAGAAAAAAGTACAGATTTAACAAAGGTTGCCCATGCTGGATATAAATTTTAATTATTTACCTTAACATTATATATATGCCACCTGTCTTAAATTGGTATCACTTTATAAAGTATCTCAAAACAATTTTAAAATACAAATGCTAAATAAGTATATAGAAACAACATAAACCAAGCTGGTTATACTCAAGTCTTTATAAATATTAGCAAGTACAAGTAATACTCATTCGGAAATAAATATTGGACAGACAAGTAGGATAAAACAGTCCATGAGGAAATCAGGACACCTAACGCTAGTCCTGAGTTACTGTCACTCATTGCATGAACCTGAACAAATAGAACTACTCTTGCATAAAATAGGGGAGGCACTTGCTCTTTTTCTCACTGTCACAATTAAATCAAAAACGCTTAAAAAAGTGCACAGTACATCATGACTGTACGAAGTGTTAACAATTGCCGTAACATGATAAATGACATTACTTTCAATAACTACAGTAAGGAAAATACAGAAATAATTTCTAATAACTTATAAGTGGTGCTCACATTATCTAAATGTAATGTAGTAGTTATTGTTTGAATTCAGCAATCTACATTTTGATAACGTTACATTTTCATTTTTAAAAATCATTGCATATGCTATAAGCACATCGTTAACAATTTTACATTCATAAATCCCTTTGAAAGTCCCATATTGGCACTGATGAGGATAGTTTTTAAAAAATACACCTAAATTGCCCTACTTGTAAATTGCAGCTTTCCTAGGATTTTCAGAGCTGACATATTTTATACTACTTTATATTACCATACCCACCCCTATTTCCAGATGCCAGTTGTACCTTTTGAAACTATACTTTAATACATTTTTATTTCTTTTTTTGCATTGATGTTATTGATTCCCTGCAGGGATTCACTGCAGGATAATGAGATTTCTGGAATTTCTGTTGTGATTTTAGAAGACTGATCACATTCTATGATTTTGCTGATTGTGATCCTAGGTTTTGAATATTATAGCTCGCCAAAAATAAACATACAAGTGTATCTTTTGTTTTATTTCCAAGTCTTACAGAAGGTTGCACTTGATCCACATTTGAAATATTTATTTAGAACAGAACTTGAGACCTAAGGATACTCTGAATTTAATCTTTAATCAAGTCAACAAAAGTCATTCATTAATCTCTTAAGCACAGAAATAGGTATAGAACCTTGGACTTAACTCACCCAGTATAGAGCTTTGTTTTAGTCTGAGTGATTTATATAGATGTACATTGGTAGTACTTTCATTAGGAATATCAAAAATAAACATTATTTATAAATTATTACAATATGTGTTCACCTAATAATACTGAGTATCCATGCAATGAACTGGGCATTTTATATAAAGTAGCTTATTGATCATTTAAAAAAATAACAATACAGGAGTTGAAATTATCTTCTTTTCACCTAAGAGAATATTGAAGGTCCTAGAAAATAAATATTTTGCCTATAGTCAAGCAGTTAGTGGAGAGCCCTGGTCAGTTCCCACTGCCTCTGCTCCTGCTTCATAACAAGGCCTCTGTACACTTCCGGAAAACTGCCTTGAGGACTGTCGGGTGGTATTTTTGGCCTACTAGGTGGAAAAAAAAATCTTGAGGATGAGAAGCACATGCTATTATTTTAATTATTTTATTCTAGATCTACTGCAACCTTTAAAATAGACTCTGCATGACTTTAATTTACTTTGCTGGCAATTAGGAATAAGTCAGATGGTAATCTAAGACTAGTCTCAGATAAGCATCTTGATCAATATCTAATATCAGTTCACTTGTATTACTGCTCCTGGAAACTTGGAAAATCAATTTTTTTTTTGATGAGTAGCACACTATGTAGGCTTAGGTCACACAAAGCCTAATTTAAAATGCTAATGGAATACAACTGGTCTCAAGCCATTTGGAAATAGGATAAACTATTAAAAACTGTAACAGAAACAACAGTATTTCAGCTTCAAATGAACTTATTTTCACATATACTGTAGTAGGCAGTAAATATTTACAGTATTTTAATAAATATATTCATCACACTATATATTTTAAAGTCAACCTTACAGTGTCTTTAGCAGTTACAATTAACAGAATTCAAGTTTACATTAAATTACAGTAAGAGTATACCAAACATTTTGATGTTTTATATCTATCTTTTAGAAAGCAAGCATTTGCTTTTTTTCCAGTCACGGTGGTAGGCACTTTACATTCATTCAATGTTCACATAATACAATTGTTTTTCTTTTACAGTGGAGGAAATCAAGGCTGAGAGGTTAACTAATTCATCTAAGGTCATGAATTATTAAATAGGAGAGCCGATATTTAACTCTACAAATGACGTGCATGCGTGACTACAAATTCTAAATTCTCTCTCAATTTTACATCAACTCTAATCATACTACTTTAGTCAATACAGAAAGTATTTAAGTAAATGTATTCATTACATTATTAGAGATAACCACATCAAGAACAAGCCAAGCCATTATTTAGCAGCTTCTCTATAAAACAACTGACTCAGAAATAACTACTTGCAGTTTAAAATTTTTAAAAGAATAGTACTTCCCCCCATTTCCTTTTTGCTTTAATAGATGAGTATGTGGAGATAGAGTAGTTTACACATTCCCATCTTAGAGGAAGTTGAGTATATTCCCATGTAGGCTTTATCTGTAAGAGTTAAAAAGTTATTTCATCTATCTATATTTAATTTTAAAAACTACACAGAGGAGAGCACTGGGTAAAACACTGGATATGCAAAAATAATGCTTTCTCATTTTGGGGGATAATTTTTAAACATTCAGAAGCAATGGGACCAAATCTTCAAAGTTGTTCAAGATGTTAATTTACATTCAGTCTATCAGGATACTAAAAGTACTTACATAATTGTATTGTTTGGTATCATTTCTTTAGAGACTTGGTTTAAAATTTAGGTGAATTTTAAATAAAGGAAGATGATAACTCTCTAAATAAGATATATAACAAGTATGAAAGTTATTTCATAAATCAAATAAGAATAATGTACATATACAATAAGTAAATCAACTCCCAAAGTACCACCTGTTATAAAACCAGTTCAGTGCATGAACATACCTGTTGTTTCATAATGTTTATCTGCTCTTTTTGCTGTCGCTTCTCCTCAGCAGCCATTATTGCTATGATGAAAAGCCAAAACACAGGTATCATCAGAAAAGGAACAAAGAAGAGAAGCCTCCTGTGAACTCCCCAGTACTCACTCTTCAAGTTTATGTTTTCGTTTAACTCACTCACCTTGTTGTTTTTTAGCTTCTTTGGCAATGCGAGCCTGTTCCTGCTTTTGGAGTTTGCTCAAAAGCTTTATTTGTGCAGCTTGTCGGGCTTTTTCTGAAAAACACAAAATTTCAAGGAATACTTTTAACAACTTTACCTAACTGTAAACCAAAAAACAATTAACTATGTGAATGGCATCATGATAAAGGACATACTTTTTAAGAAAATTGTTTAAAGTTAGATACTGGTAGAAAAATGGTGTGGCAGAAAGTACCAATGCTTACTTCCTTTAGAAATTGACCAACTTTTTCATCACAGCTCCATACACAGAAGCACACAAAAATGATGCTTCTCTTAATCCTCATCACAGAAGCTAATTTAAGTCCATTTTTTTTCCACATTTCACATAATCCCTGTTTAGGAGGAAAGTAGCTGCTAATATGTAAAAAGAATGATTTAGCTTGTCTTACAAATAACAATAATGCAAAAGAACTCAAAATAGAATACAAAGCCCCCCCGCCAAACATAGTATTTCACTCAGCTATAAAAATGGTAAAGTTTCTGAATCCAGTGATTATTTCATTTATGACACAGAGGGACTAAATCTAAATAAAAATAATACAGAATATCAACAAGGTTTAAGGACAATCTAGTTCTCATTATTTTTAAGGACAATGTATGAAACTGGGAGAGATCTACATAATCAGTGGCCCCAATTCTTCATTCCTCCCTTTATCCATGTTACGTGCAAATGTGACTGCAGTTCCTTTCATCAAGAAGTGAAATTTACTTTCTTGTCCCTTGATACGAACTTCAGACACGTGATCTTTGCCCAACAGGATGTTAGCAGTTGTGACTGCAAGTGTAAGTTTGAGAGTGTACTCTGTACTAGTACAAGTGTAGTTTCACTCTTCTGTCTTGACCTTTATCATCAGGACATGTTAAGGCTGCGCTGCCAGAGGCTGGAACACAGGGAGTCAGCTGACTCCACACACGTGAACAAAGCCAGGTAAGATCAGTAGAGCTGCCTACCTTACCTCCGGTGGACTCTATCAGCCTAACCAATTACCACGTGGCATTGTTCACCACTGAGGTTTTGCGGGTGCTTGTTTCCCAGCATTACTGTGGCAATAGGTGACTGATACAGAAAGCTTGTAATGTCATGCTTTCTTCTGCTGGCAAACTTGGTCAGAATACTTCTAACTATAAAAGTGGTCTATCATAATATCACTTACAAAATCACTCTAGAATACTTAACATTAGATATTGCTTTAAATTTTGTAACAGATGAAGAGTTTTAAGAAACCTATATATTATATTCTCACTAGTAATGAATATACTTGACTAAAACCCAAATCACTTGAACTCCACTAATAATTTCCACCATTTATTGAACTGCCGTATTAAATTTACATGATCTTGTTTAATCTTCATAACAACCTTAGAGGATATGCAACATTACACACTGGTTACAAATGAAATAACTAAGGCTCACAGAGGTTAAATGGCAGAGCCAAGATATAAACCCACATCTTTCTGACTCCAGGTCTATATATGATACTAGTCCTAAAAATCTTTAAGAAAATTTAAATGCCTTGAGATTTTAAAAAGGACTTAACCATATGTTCTGTGACAGCTGAGAAACTCTGTAATGTATATGGTGTGTATTTGTGTGTGAATATATCAGCAATTTCAAACTCTACACAGGTGCACAGTTAACTTTTATTTTTAAACCCTTGGGACAGAAAAACACTAAAAAGTTCAACTCGCTATCTTTTCACTTTAGCAAGGAAGACATAATTTTTGTAAGTCATTAAAAATTCATATAGCTTAAAATTTTTTATTATAAGCAGTTAGAGAAGATGGGAAAAACAGGTTAAAAAATCAGGCACGCTATGGAGGAGGTACGAGAAGTTAAGAGGCACAGAAACTTCACCCAGGCTCTGAGGGATAAGCTACTACCAACGTCTCATTTATTTGGTTTATGATTGTTGAATATTATCTGTTATGACTAACTTTTGAAATGTTAACTTGATAAGTATCTTTTATGGTTTAGGAGATTACTTTCTTAAATATCAAAAAGAAAAGTTTATTTTTGAAATGAAGTGTTTAAACATGTCTAAACCAGCATGTATCTAACAATTGGCAGCACTTTCCTTCTGCACTGGCCTATCTTAAAACAATGAATCATTGTACAGCAATGACATTTCAGATTCTGTGATAAATAAAATTGACTGGTATATTAGATATATTAGAGCATTTCAGATATTAACAGTATTGGTCAATTAACAAGCTAGTTTGTTTATATAGTTTGAAAGACTTTTTTATATTCAAACTGTCAGATTCTAATCTATATTCTCTGAGAAGATAGAGAGCTCTCATTTCACATTCAAAATCCACATTTATTTTATTGTTCTAGACCTTCCTTCAAATTAAGACGTTTTACAAGCCTAGATGAGTCCAACTAGGATAATAAAATATGACAGGAACTCCTAGAATCTCCTCTGACAACACCCCAAAGTGTTAATGTAGAAGTCTTTTAGCAATAAAAGGGGTGATAAGGTGACTCATTTCTACTTTCTTTCCTTCCAAAGAACATGCATATTATACCAAATATATTTGTAAATATTAATAACATTTAGTTACATTAACTATTTAATATTTATATATATATGTTGAGAAAAAATATGTACATAGGTCAAAGGTAACAATTTACGAAATGCAATATAATATAAGGGAGAGCTACGTCATAGAATACAAACCAATTTGAAATCTAAAAGGGGTGAAAACACTGGGCAAAAGTTGAGTAATTACCTTCTATTTTGTTAAAATAAAATCTAGTTAATTTTGCAAATATGAAGTTGCCATTTTGAATACTAAGTATGAATGGTACTTGTGATAGACATGCAAAACAGGCGTGAAAATCCCTTGCTTTGGTTATCAGTTAATTTCAAGCTTTCCTATTTTCATGTAAAAAATGCACACTTCCCACTATTATACATTCTTCAGAAAAGTCAGTGGTTTATTGACAATACTAATTTTAAAAATTCATCATGTATGTATATATCTTCATATATTAACATTTTTTAAACCTTCTCTAGTAACTATTTAGGAGAGATTAAAGTCTTAATAGTAACCCAATGAAATAACACAAAAAGTACTAAATTAACATACTAAAGGAGAGAAAAACTTACAGGACATTAAGTTACAGGCCAGGCAGTTAACTTATATGCCACTGGTGGAAGTATGAATTGGAACAACCTCTTTGGAGACACTATTTGCCTGCTTTCTACCAAAATTGACAATGCACATACCCTTGGAGTAGAGATTCTATCTCTAAAATTTTATACTGTGGATAGCCATACCCGTCAAAGAATGAAGATATGTGTAATGTTTTTATTGCAGCATTGTTTGCGATAGCAAAGATGAGGAAATAGCTGAAACACTCATCAAAGGAGACTGAGTAAGTGAAGTATGGTACAGCCATACTTTGCCTCACCTACTATTCAGCCACTGGAAGTGTAAGGTTGATTTTTAAGTGCTGTATAGAAAGATGCCCAAGAAAAATTAAGTGGAAAAAAACAAAGCTGAATGGTATATACACCAGTAAGTTCATTTATTTTAGAAATCAAAAAGAACATATACATATATGAACATCACATTTGCATGTGTACACATAAGTATGTGTTTGAATGTGTGTCTGTGAGTGTATGTACACACTTCTGGATAGACTACCAAAAGTCTGTTAATTATGATCCAACTTGTGAGTGTCTTCTATTTTAAAGTCAGTGAGAGTCAATGTCTTACTTTAAAGCATTATGCTCTATGAGCTTTTATCATGCATACTTGTTTTATAATGAAAACAACAGAGCTACAGAGAAGTCAGTATTATAATGGTGTATACAATAAATAGAAGTCAGTCAACCTTTCCCTCCCAAAAAAAAAAACTATGAGAAGTAGTAAAATCCTGTCAGTCTTTTAAGTCAGTTTTTATTATTAAACTCTTATGGATATTATGTTTATGATACAAGCACGTATTGATATACATTTACATATATGCTTATGAATATAAGACATGAACACATTGATATATATCGAGACAGCCTCAAGAGGCTTCACACTTGTAACTACTTAATTCAAACTTCATAGCAGAACTATTTTATTGTAGTCAGCATTCTCTGTGTGAGACATAGCATGGGAACTTCATGTTGATAATTCAAGATAATTTTGAA
This sequence comes from Manis pentadactyla, assembly GCF_030020395.1. Lineage (NCBI taxonomy): Eukaryota > Metazoa > Chordata > Mammalia > Pholidota > Manidae > Manis > Manis pentadactyla. The sequence goes on from NC_080034.1 coordinate 54,219,288, forward strand.
TCATGAACACATTTGAGGTTACTTTGAGCACGTTGTACTTGATAAATGATACTTTCTAGTGATCTTAAGATACTTTTTGATGTAAGTTTATTAGTTGGGCATTTTGAAAATAAATGTTATATATCCAGGCTACAGAAGAACCCAAACTAAAACTTACCGCTAATTGGAGTTCTCTGACTGAAAATTTACTCCACAGATCCACATATTTTGGAGTTACTCCCTTGTACCACCACAAGGAATTGGGAGCTGTTCAAATGAGTTTCCAGCCTGAAAAGTTCATCACCTACCTTTGTAATTCTAAACACACAGGGTATGATGTGTTTATGAGTATGACTCTTGAAAGGCGCTTATTAAATCAAAGAACTCCAGTTACCAGTGGGACTCCTTCTCATTTTATTTGAACACAATTACCTACCTTTTAGAAACTGAGAGTAGTTATCAATCATTCCTATGTCAAATACATGTAGAAATAATTAACACATTTTAGTACAGTTCTTACAGTGACTGATGCATGTTCCTACCTTGAGCTTGCAGTTGTCTTAGCAATTTGGCATCTGTGTTATCTACACATTCAGCACCGCCAACATCAGGAGGCCGACCGCTTCGCTGTCTCACGCTGGTATCCTCTCCTGGTCGCTCTCTCTCTGGATCTGGTGGTCTTCCTCCATGAGCTTCCATTGCCCTCACATGGGGAATGGCATCCTCTTCTTTCAAAGGACACCACTGCATTCCCTTTTAATTAACATTTTATAGAAATAAAATATTATGAACAAAATAAACACAAGTGATCAATATGTTGGAAAATTCTAGGTAAACCTGCACATATTAATTTTTATAAAGCTGTTGTAACCTTTAGAAATTTTAGTTTCTAATTCAAGTTACATTTATAATTGTTCATGGCTTTTGGTATATATTTGGTATTCTTACTTTAATGATTTCAACTTTAAATACACTGACAGATATATACCTGTAACTATAAACATATAAAGACATATATCTTAATCACCATTTCTGAACCATAATGACTATAAAGTTGGCAGGTATTTGAAAAGATTAGTTGAGTGATGACACCTCTATGGATTGCTCTCAGGAGTATCAGTTCAACCAAACATGAAGCTATCCAAATAACAACCAAAAGATTCTCTTTAT